>NW_009242980.1:299377-306877 GCF_000388065.1 Fonticula alba | reverse complement strand
CCCCGCTCGGGCGCCGCCGCCGCGGGCCCCCCCCCCGCGCGCCCCCCGCCCCCCGCGGCGCCGGCGCGGGCCTGATGCAGGCCCCGGGGCCCGGCCATGCCATGTTCCCTGTCTCCCCCCCCCCCCCCCCCCGCGCCGGCGGGCCGCATCGGGCAGCATATCGTGCCCGGCAGCGGGGCCTGGCCGCCCTCGGGCTCCTGGTGTGCCGGGCACGGCCAAGCGCCCCCCCGGGGCAGGCCCCATCGCCCGGGGGTGCATGGCCGCGGCTGGCGGCCGGACACCCTCCTCCCTGGGATGCGCGCCGTCGCCATCCGAGACGGCCGGGCCGGCCGGGCCCCCGAGCGGCACCCCGCCGGATGGCCATGCCCCCATCTATCCCCGCACCCAATGGCATCGCCGGGCAGGGGGGGTTCGCGGTGTATTGGCGCCGGAGCGCAGCCGGCCACAAGGGCTCAGGGCCCGGGGCCCGACAGGACCGCCAGCATGGCGGACTTTTGCCGCAGCGACGCGGCCAGCGGCCGGGCATGCGGATTCGCGGCCCACGCCAGCGTCAGCAGGTCGTCCAGGGCCTCGAAGGCCGCGGGGGCGGATGGCCGGTCGCCGGACAGGACCCCGGTGGCGATTTGCTCGAAGTTCAGTGCTGGATGGCCGGAGGCGTTAGGACCGGCAGCCCGGGAGGCGAGAGCGGGGCAGGGTTGGAAAAAAAAAGAAGAAGAAAGACACGCGCACCCTTCCAGGGGACCGTGCGCGTGAGGCACTCCCACAGCATGATGGCCGCGCTGTAGATGTCCGCCGGGAGCAGGAGCTCCGGGTCCAGCGGGCGCTTCCGCTGGAAGGCGGCCAGCACCTCCGGCGCCGCGTACCGCGCCGTCAGGGCATTCAGCTCCGGCGCCTGGCTCACCAGGGTGGACGACCGGTCGGTGTTGAGGTTGCGGGTGGTGCCCAGGTCGCCGAGGGCCGCGGTCCATGCGCCGTCCGGGCGCTGGCTGACAAACACGTTGCCCGGCTTCAGGTCCCGGTGGGCGATGCCCTGCGCGTGCATGGCCTCCAGCCCGGTGGCCCACTGCTGCACGATGTCCAGCAGGACGTGCGGCGCCAGTGGCACCTCCGAGTGCAGCAGCGTGGCCAGGTCCGTGTGGTAGCGCTCCATCACCATGGCCGGCGGCTGGTCGCTGTAGCCGTACAGCCGGACGATGTTGGGCGCGTCGCGCAGCAGCCACATCAGCGCCACCTCGTTCTGGAAGAGGGTCACCTGGGTGGGGGTCATGCGCTCGGCCTTCAGCTGCTTGATGGCCACGGTGCCCGGGCAGCCCAGCCGGTCGGAGATGCCGGCCCCGACGGCGCGCGCCGCGTAGACCGACGCCTGGGTCCCGGCGCCCAGCGCATCCTCGTTCAGCGGGGCGAAGTCATTGGCAATGCTCACCAGGATGCTGCCCGGGAGCGACAGCTCCACGATGGTGTTCATGACGGTGGCGTCCTCATCATCCATGCGGTCCATGCCCCCGGACTTGGCCGCCCGGCGGTACCGCCACAGCAGGACCAGCAGCGCCACCAGCAGCAGCAGCAGCATCAGCAGGCCCAGGCCGATGCCCAGGCCGAGGGCCAGCCCGCGCGAGGAGGGCCCGGCCGACCGCACGCAGTCCGCCTCCTCGGGCCCGGTGCACTCGGCGCAGCCGGCCCGGCACGCGAGGCAGGCCGCCGGCGAGGCCTCCCACCCGTCGTACATGCCCACCGGGCAGGACCCGACGCAGGAGGCCCCATGCAGCAGCAGGAAGTGCGCGGCGCAGCGCGAGCACGAGCCCACGCTCGGGCACGCCAGCGACCCGTCGTCATTTACAGTGCAGCCGGCCTGGCCACCGGCCGCGGTGCACTGCTCGCAGTCGGCCGGGCACGCCAGGCACACCCGGTCCGGCGTGGACAGGGGCGCCGAGCCGGCCGGGCAGGCGCCGGCGCAGGCCCCCTCCGCCGGCAGCAGGAAGCCCGCCGCACAGCTGGTGCACCTGTCCGGCCGCTCGGTGCACGTGTTGCAAGCACCGTCGCAGGGCTCGCAGATGCGCGACCCGGCCGGGGCAAAGTGCCCCGCCGGGCAGATGGCCGCGCAGGCCATGCCCGAGAGGAGAAGGCCATCCTCGCACGCGGTGCACATCGCCCGGCAGCTGGCATCGCCCTGGCAGTGGGTGCACCCGGCCGGGCAGGCCTCGCACTCCCGGGTCGCATCGCAGGCAAGGTGCCCAGCCGGGCAGGTGCTGACGCACGTGTGGTCGGGCAGCAGCAGCAGCCGGCCCGGCGGGCAGGCCGTGCACTCGGCGGCCGACGGCCCGGAGCACGTGGCGCAGGAGCCGTCGCATCGCGCGCACACCCGGCCGGCCCCGCCGCCGGGGTCCCCGGCGGGGTATTCGCCCGGCAGGCAGGACGCGGCGCACGCGCCACTTGACAGCAGCGCCCGGTCACCGGGGCACCGGGTGCAGTCGGTGCCGCTCGGGCCGGCGCACGCGGCGCAGCTCCCGTCGCATGGCTGGCAGGCGCTGGCCACCTGGAAGGTCCCCTCCGGGCAGGCCTCGAAGCAGGTGCCCCCGACCAGCAGCGGGGACGCCGGGCCGCAGGTGAGGCAGTGCCCCGGCTCCGGCCCGTAGCACGTGGCGCAGGTGGCGTGGCAGGTGGCGCACAGCCCGCCCTGCGCCACCGAGGAGGGGGGGCACTCGGCCACGCAGCTCGGCGCGTCCAGCAGCCACCCGCGCTCGCACAGGGCGCACGTGTCGTTCGACTCCGGGCAGCTGGCGCAGTGCGCGCCGCAGGGGGCGCACCCGGCCGCCGAGGTGTGGTACCCGGCCGGGCAGGCCGGCACGCAGCGCATGGGCCACTGCCCGGCCGGCAGGGCCAGCAAGTCGGGGGCGCAGTCCGGCAGGCACTCGGTGCTCCGAGTGCCCATGCACTCGGCGCAGGAGACATGGCACGGCAGGCACCGGTCGGCCATGGCCACATGCCTGGCGGCGCAGGCCTGCACGCAGTCGCCCCCCTGCAGGACGCCGGAGGCACACCGCCAGCAGTCCTTGTCCGTGGGGCCGTTGCACGTGGCGCAGGCCGCGTCGCAGGGCAGGCAGTCCGTGCCCTGGCGGTACTGGCCCTCCGGGCAGCCCGACTCGCAGGTGCCGACACCGGGAGTGACCTCGACAAGCTCCAGCCCGGCGGCACAGCCCGTGCACTGGTTGCCCATGCCACCGGCGCAGGCGACACAAGACACGTCGCATGGTTGGCACGACTCGCCGTTGCTGAACGACCCGGCCGGGCAGGCGGCCACGCACGCGTTGCTCGAGTCCAAGACAAGGCCCGGCAGGCAGGCATGGCAGGCGGCGCTCGTGCAGGAGGCGCACCCAGGATCACAGGGGACACACGTGCCGGTGCCGCCGGGGCCCGGGACCGCGCCCCAGCGGAAGCCTGGCGCGCACACCCGACACGCGGCGGCCGCCTGGTCGCACAGCTCACAAGACTCATGGCACGCGGCACACCGGCCGGCGCCGACATACTCGCCCGGGGCGCAGGTGCCGCCGCAGAGGGACGCCTGCTGCGGATCGGCCGACAGGAACACCAGCCCCGGCCGGCACACCTCGCAGGATGCGGCATCTTGGCAGGAGACACACGAGCCGTCACAGCGGAGGCAGGCGCCGCCGCGGCGGAAGTGGCCCTCCCGGCAGCCGGTGCAGGCGGTCCCCGAGGTGCAGGCTGTGCAGCCCTCCGGGCAGGGGCGACACATGGAGCTCGGCAGGTCGGGCCAGTGCCCGGCCAGGCAGGCGCTCACGCACGTGCTGCCCGACAGGAGCAGGCCACCCTGGCAGGAGAGGCAGGCACCGGCATCGGACTCGGCGGAGCACGTGGCGCAGGAGGCAGCGCACGCCAGGCACCAGTCCACGTCGGCCACCGAGGTGGACTTGACAAAGCCGGCCATGCATTCGACACAGTGGAAGCGCCCCGACAGGGGCCCCGCGCAGGTGAGGCACTTCTCGTGGCAGGTGCAGGCGTTGATGCCGGTCATGAGCAGGCCGGCCGGGCAGGTGTCCGTGCAGGGGGGCTCCAGGGGCTGGCCATTGGCCAGGAGCGCGCATGCGGTGCAATCCTCCGGCCCGGGCCCGGTGCAGGTGGCGCACCGCGCGTGGCAGGGGCCGCAGGAGGATGGCATGCCCCAGGTGCTCGAGTCGCAGGCCTCCAGGAGGATGTCCAGCCGCCAGAGGGGCCCCTGCCCCGTGGTCAGAAGCGCCAGCAGCGATGTGCGCTCCGGCGAGGGGGTCGAGTGGATGGCGGCCGCCGGGCCGGGGGTGGGCGCCGGGCCCGAGGCCAAGCTGAGGGGCACCATGCCGGAGTCCGACAGGGCGGCCCACGGCCCCGGCAGGGTGTGGCTGCTGGCCGGGCGCAGGAAGCACAGCTGGCTGGAGGCCCTGGTCGGGCAGTAGAGCGGCGCCAGCAGGAGCGTCGTCCCGGTGGCCAGGACCAGAGCCCCGGGCCAGTTGGCATGGATGAGCAGGTTCACCGCTCGGTAGTGCACCGGGCCCGGGTGCGCCTCCAGCGTGGCCAGGACATGCAGCCGGGTGGGCAGCTGGGCGGCGCGGCCGTGGGTCATGGTGCCGAGCGGCAAGTGCGCGGCCAGCCACTGTTAGCGGCCCGGGTGGGAGGGGTCCGGCCGCAGGCCCACCAGGAAGTGGTCCGGGGCCGGGGCCGTGGCTCGCAGCGTCAGCACCGACGTCATTTCCAGCTGGGCAAGGCCCTGGGGGTCCAGCAGGCTGGTGGCCGTGGCATTGACACGCGGATCGCCAGCCACCATCAGGGGCAGGGAGACGGCGCGCGGGCTGGGCCCAAGGCCCGGGCCATGTTGGTGGAAGACCAGCAGGTTGTGCGATGTCAGGCCGAGGGCCGGCAGGATGCCCGGACGCCCGGTGGTCGGCAAGCTGGACACCGGCTTGATGACCCAGTTGTCGGAGCTGGGCGTGGACAGGAGGAAGTGCAGGCCGCCGACAACTCGAACCATGAGGTTGTTCGCATCGATCTCGGCCAGGGCATCGCAACCGGGCAGGAGGAACTGGTTGTCGATCTGGAAGGCGGCCACGCATGGCTGTTCTGGGACTTGGTGACTGCCCGTCTGGCAGGTGACGCGCACCCGGCGCAGGCCGCCTGACGACCCCTCGAGGCAGTAGAAAAGCTCGAGAACCGGCCGGCTGTTGGCGACGGAGACCACGCGCTCCAGCCCGTCCAGGACCTTGAAGGAGATGGCCGGCAAACTGAACAGTTCGATGGCCCGGAATGGGGGCGATCCATCGGCCGATGGTTGGATCAGCAGCGGGAGGATCCCGTTGCGCAGGGACAGGAAGTGCGTCGGCCGGAGGGGCAGCGGCGCGGCCCAGGGCAGCAGGGCCTCCGTCGATGACATGGTCAGGCGCGTGGGGATGAGGGATTCCGTCGGGTTGAGTGACGCGCCATCGTCATCCTTGACCGAGACGGCAACCTGCTCGAGGGTCGGCTGCTCCACGGTCCATGTGTCCAGGGGCAGGCACAGGGTCCCCTCCTGGTGCAAGCCCTCGGGGCAATTCTGAACACAGGAGGCCTGGTTGGTGGCCGGCCGGGCCAGCAGCAGGCCCGGCTGGCAGGCCAGGCAGGAGGCCGCCGTGCACACCTCGCAGCCCTGCTGGGGACACGGTTTGCATTCGATCTCTTGAGGATGGCAGGCCCGGGCATTGGGGTGTCCCCGCGCCCGCCGCGCATTTGTGTGGCGCACAAAGACAGAGAGATGAGCAACATCCGGCCAAGGGGTCAGTATGGAAAAAGTGTGGCAGAGGGAGGGGCCTGATGTGAAAGCGAATGCATATGTACACGTGCGTGTGTGTGTGTGTGTGTGTGTGTGTGTGTGTGTGTGTGTGTGTGTGTGTGTGTGTGTGTGTGCTTGGCACGGGGCATGCGTGCCTGGCGCGGGGCCAGGCCGGGCCCCACACCGAGCAGGGGAAGTGCCCGAGCAGCCATGGCCCTTGCCGCCGGGCCCCGCCCGCCGAAGGGAGGGGAGAGAAGGTGGCACGTACGGCTGGTGCTGGAGTCCCGCTGGTAATAGAAGCCCGGGAGGCAGGCGCTGCATAGGCGGCCGTCGTTGGCGAAGGTGGACATCTGGTGACCGGGCTTGCACCGCCAGCCGGTGGGCTCCTCCGGGTCACACACAATGGTCAGGTCCTGGTCGCAGGAGAAGTGGCTGTGGTCGAGGAGGAGCTGGGTTCCGGCGAGGACGGGCACGAATCGGCCGCCGAGGTAGGTGTTCACCAGGCGCAGGTTGGCCAGGGGCCCGGCCTCGGAGGGGATGAGCACCCGGGATGGCTGGAAGGTCAGCCCGTCGGTGGAGACGTCCAGTCGCCAAAGGACATCCGGCGTGCCATTGTGGGAGGCCTGCTCGTGGAAGAAGAAGTGCCCGGTATGGTCGGAGGGGCGCAGCTCGAAGCCGGGCTGGGCCAGCACCCGGCCGGAGAGGCTGGCCCCCGGGTGGGGGAAGACCGGGCTGGGGACGCCCGGGACCGGGGCCAGGGAGGAACACGCGAGACACGGCAGCCAGGTGCCATTGTCCAGCAGGAAGAACAGGTCGTCCCGATCGGATGGGGTCGATGGAGAGACACGCGTGACGGCCACATGGCGGATGACGGCCTCGGCCGAGCTGGAAGACGGGTCGAGGGAGAGGCTGAGGTCCAGGAAGTGGTAGGTGCTGGCGTCCCACAGGTGGAAGGTGTAGCCGGAGCCGCGAAGCGCCCGAAGCCCGGGGGTGCCGGTGAGCCCGGTGATCATGAGGTCCGACGCGGCGCTATTCAACAAGCTGACAACGCGTACAAGGTTCTGGCTATCGACTACCAGCAGGGACGCATGGTTGTGGGAGGAGGCCGTGGCAGCCAGCAAGACCATGCCGGCGTCGGTGAAGATAGCGCCCGAGCCATCCGACAGAAGGAGCCGTGCCTCGGTCGGGCTGAAGGCCACCAGGGCCGGGCGAGGGGTGTCAGCGCGGATGACATGTACCACGCTGCCATGGGGCAGTCCCGGGGCGGAGGAGCCCAGGCTGAGGACCTGGTGTGTCTTCTGCTCCGAATGGAAGAGGGCCCCATGGCGGAGCTCCGACCATGCCGAGACAGTGAGCTGGTCCTGCGACAGGAGGGTTAGCGCGTTGGAGTCCCGCAGCACCAGGGTGGAGCTGGGCCGGCCATGCTCCAGCGATTGGAACTCCAGCCGGCTCGGCTGGTCGAAGAGCGGCAGCGGGGCCAGGCAGTAGGGGACCTGGGGCGGCTGCTCTGGCGCCAGTGCCAGCGCCGGTGCCTGGCTGGCCCCCTCTCGGCCGGCCGCAAGCAGCACCCCGAGCAGCAGCGGGAGCAGCCTCAGCAGGGGGAGCAGCGCGGGGAGCCGGCCGTGCGAGGGCCCGGCGCCCGGGCGCATGGGGCCCATGTGGGGCGAGCGGCGGCAGGGGCCGGTGGGCGAGGAGGCGGGGGGGGGGGG
>NW_009242980.1:297160-299196 GCF_000388065.1 Fonticula alba | reverse complement strand
GGGGGGCGGAGCGAGGGATCTGGTTGGTGGACATGCCCGAGTGTACGGCCCCCTCCTGGGGTTCGCCCTCTTTTCCCTTCCCCTTTCTCTCCGGCCAATTTGCTGGCCGGGGCTTGGACCCGTCCGTGGGGTCGGGTGCCCCTGGTGACTTGGGCCTTCTGTCAGGGGCAGGGCGCGCGCGTGTGGTGCTCTGCCAGGAACGGCTGCCCGAAGGCGGGCTCCTTGCGAAGGGCCACCCCTTCGAGAGAGAGAGAGAGAGAGAGAGAGAGAGAGAGAGAGAGAGAGAGAGAGGGCCAACGCGCCCGCCGCGGCCGGGCCCCCCCGGGAGGGAGGCCCGCATGGAGCATTGGGATCTGGGGCGGGTGGCGGCCGCGCGACGGGGCGGCAAGACGGCGTCCGCAGGGCCACTCGCCCGGGTGGGGCCTCGCATGCGGCCTTGTGCCGGCCGGGCATGATGTTCCGGCCAGCATGGCCGGGGAGTTCGAGGCGTCTGGCCCCCCCCCCCCCCCCGGCCGGGGAGGATGCCGCAGGCATGGACGCCGCTCGGGTGGCTTCGCCGGGTGAAATGCTCCCCTCGCCCGCTGGCCCCGCACAAGGCCTGGCACAACCCCGGGGGGCGCACTCTTGCCGGGGGGGGGGGCCAGCATTTAGCGCAGCGCGTGGCAGCCATACCAGCTCGATGTGGCTCTTGAAACAGGGTCCACCATGAAAGGTGCGCGGCGTGACAATGGCCCTCGCCGAGCCGGGCAGCCGCCCGCGCCCGGACCTACGGCAAATTGTCGGTGTGCGACAGGGGGGGGGGGGGGACAGCACGGGGCGCCCCTCCAGGGGAAAATTGCGCCCTCGCGCGCCGGGGACAAGTGGCCCTGGGGGGGCGGGCTGGCTGCCGTCGGCGTGCTTGCTTGCGGGCCGTGCGCTGAGCGTTGGCAGTCGGCTTTGGTTGTCCGGCAGACCACGGACAAAGGCCCCAGAGGCCCTCCCGCTCTGACGCCGGGGTGTCTGTGGGTGGTGGTCGAGCCAGGCTGGGGGGGGGGGGGGGGCTGGACGCGCATCGGGCCCGGGGAGGGGAGCGGGGCCCTGGCAGCCTCCGCGGCCCCGGCTGCTGGGAAGGCTTGCGGGGCATGTCTCTCAGAGCGTGGCGTGCTTTCGGTCCGCCAGATCTCGAGGGGGCGCCGCTGGCCGCGCCGGTCATCCTGGACCAAGTCCCCCGGGTTGCCAGCACCAGCAGTGTGTATGTGTGTGTGCATTTGTGTATGTGCATTTGTGTATGTGCATTTGTGTATGTGCATTTGTGTATGTGCATTTGTGTATGTGCATATGTGTATGTGCATGTGTGTATGTGCATGTGCATGTGTGTATGTGCGATGGGACCGCCGGCTGGGTTTGGGCGGGCGCCCGGCGCATCTCCACCGCCCTCCCCGGCGCACATCGTCCGTCCGGCACGGGGACATCGCGTTGCCGCTCCGGGCATCGGCGAGATGGTCCGGCCCGCCGAGTGTGCGACGCCAGCCGCACCCGGGTGCCCTGCCCAATTCCGGCCCAGGGAGCCGGCTTCCGGCGGCCCGGGCCGCGAACCCATGCGGCCGGTCGGGTGTGACAGGCCCCCGGCCGCCCCGGGGCAACAAATGGCACCACACCCCCAAAAGTCGATTCCTTCAAGCGCATGTATTGTCGTCCAAGCGTGGAGGGGGGCACGCCGGCCCGGGCGCATGGGGGCCGGGCTCAGTGGCCTGAGGCGGCCATGGCCTCGAGGGCGATGGCATCGCGGTCCTGGGCGAGCGTGCGGCACATTCCGGCGGGCGTGCGCGTGCGCGTGCGCGTGCGCGTGTGGGCGGTGCGTGCGGTTAGAGGCCGAGTCAGGGGAGGCGCGGGGAGGCGACCGTTCCCGGGCGTACCGTCTTGGCCCAGCGGTCGAGGCGCCGGCGCCGGTTCCAGGACACCAGCAGGATGGCCAGGCCGGCCGCCAGGAGCAACACCACCAGCAGGCCGAGGCCGATGCCCAGGCCGAGGGCTGCTCCGGGGGATCGAGACGCCGG
>NW_009242980.1:263888-267949 GCF_000388065.1 Fonticula alba | reverse complement strand
CTGGCACCGGTCCGGCCCGCCGGCGCACAGCTCACACGACCCATCGCACGCGGCGCACCGGCCAGCCCCGACATACTCGCCCGGGGCGCAGGTGCCGCCGCAGAGGGATGGCTGCTGCGGATCGGCCGACAGGAAGACCAGCCCCGGCCGGCAGGCCACGCAGCCGGCCCCGTGCAGGCATCCCTGGCAGGAGGCGTCGCACGGCCGGCAGGCGCCGCTGATATAAACGAAGAAGCCGTCATCGCACTGGACACACCGGCCGGCCGGGTCGCACTGGGCGCATGCCGGGCCGCAGGGCCAGCACTCCGAGCCACGGGCCCAGGTGCCCGGCGGGCAGGACCCCACGCAGGCGCCCTCATGGAGCAGGGTGCCCGGCGGGCAGGCCGTGCAGGCGGCCGGGTCGCCAGGGCGCGAGCAGGCCAGGCAGGCCCCATGGCAGGCGGCGCACTCGGCATCGCCGGGGACCCCGGTCGGGGCGTGGCCATCGGCGCAGGCGGTGCACGCGAAGGCCCCGCCGCCCGGGGCCGCCGGCGAGCAGGCCGCGCAGGAGACATGGCACCGGCAGGCCCCGTCGCCGGCCGGGTCCGGGAAGAGCCCCTCCGGGCAGCTTGCCAGGCAGGCGCCCGGCGCGTCGGGCAGGAAGTGCCGGCAGGCCAGGCACTGGTCGGCCGCCGGCCCGGAGCACCCGACGCACGCCTCGTGGCAGGGCAGGCACGCGGGCGGGGCCCCGCCCGCCGGGCATGCCTCCATGGTCAGGTCCACGCGCCAGACGGCCGCCCCGTCCAGCACCGCCAGGAAGGTGAAGGTCTCGCTGGTGGCCGGGTGCGAGGGGGCGCGGGCACCGGCGCGGACGGCTGGCAGGGCCGCGGTGCCGGGCCCGGCGGCCGGCTGCGCGAAGCCCGGCAGCAGGGCCACGCGCTCGGGCCAGGCCAGCCCCGGCGCCGGCAGGTGCACCCCGGCCGCCGGGCGCAGGAGACAGTGCCCGGCGCCGGCCGGGCCGTAGCACCTGACCGGCGCCATGTCCACCCGGCCCGGGGACAGGAGGGCCAGGAAGCCGGGCAGCTGCGGGCTGCCGGTGGCCAGGACCACGGCGCGCGGGCCGGCGGCCCCGGTGTGGCCCGACAGGTCCGGCAGCCGGGCCACCTGGCTGGCGAGGGGGGCCAGGCCGTCGGTCCGGCCGTGGGGCATCATGCCGGCCGGCAGGTGCAGGGCCTCCCACACGGAGTGCCCGCCGCCCGGGGGGTGGCGCAGGCGCGAGAGGAACACCTCCCCCGGGTGGGTGGCCCCGCGCCAGGGGGTCGGCAGGTGCAGCGCCTCGAAGTGTGGCCCGGTGCCGCTGGCGCCGCCGGTGTGGACCGCCGCCGGGAAGGGCAGCCCGCCGGACCCCGCCGACCGGCTCATGGCCAGGCCCATGGGCAGGAGGTCCGCCCGGCCGGCCGGCGTCTGCAGGAGGAAGGCCCCGTCGGCCGGGGCCGGCACGACCGCCGGCAGCCCGGCCCCCGGCGGCTGGCCCGCCGCCTGCGGGCTGCCATCCGGCCCGAGGCGCACCAGGCCGCCGGCGTGGACCCCGTCGGCCGGGCCGGCCATCGGGGCCTGGGTGCCGACCGACCGGGCGTCCAGCTGCCGGGCCGAGCCGCAGGGCATGCCCGGCAGCATGGTCAGCGACGCGGCCGCCGGGCAGGGCTGGTTCGGGTCCGGCCAGGGCCCGGCCCCGGGGGCGCACTCGAACTTCAGCACCCCGACGCCGGTCGGCAGGCAGACCAGCCCCACGAGGGCCAGATGCCCGGAGGGCAGCACCCCGGCCGGGGCGCCGAGCTCCACATAGGCCCGCACGTCCCAGCCGGCGTCGAAGGGCCCGCCGGGCGCCAGGGGGATGGCCGCCACCGCGGCCGGCCCGCTGTGGCGCAGGTACACCGGCGCCCGGCCCGGCGGTCGGAACCCCAGGAAGGTCGACCGCTTGGCCGCCGGATCGAAGGGGATCCCCGCGGCCCCGGCGGCCGGCGGCAGGAACAGCCCGCCGGCCGCGTCGGATACCTGCAGCCAGGTGGCCCCCAGGGCCTGGACCTGGTCCTCGGCCGGGAGGCCGGTCAGCCGGTCGGCCTGGGCCGCCATCCGCATGGCCGCCTCCGCGGCGCCCTCCATGCACAGGCCCCCCTCGGGCAGGTAGCCGGCCGGGCAGGCGCCCACACAGCGGCCCAGCCCGGACCCCGGGTCCACCAGCAGGAGGTCCGGCTCGCGGCAGGCCATGCAGTTGCCCTCGAGGCAGGACAGGCAGGCGCCCGTGTCGTCACAGGGCGAGCACATGGCGGCGGCGGCGGCGAGGGTGTCCATGCTGCCGGCTGGGACGAGGGCCGGGCCACCGGGGTGTTCATGTGCGTGGGGGAGGGGGGGCGCGGGCGTCAGTCGTGCTTCGGGCAGCCGGGCGAGGCGGGTGGCCGGTGGCATTGCCCACGCGCGCGCAGAGAGATACACACAGACACATATGGAGGCGTATGTGCGTGCGACGCGCTCGCGCAGGGCCCGGGCGCCGGGCGCCCGCCGCAGCGCCGCCGCCGCCGCCACTCGGGCACGCACCTCCAATAATGCTGACGTCCAGGCTGGGCGGCACCGGCAGCGGGAGGGGCAGCGGGGGCAGCGGCACGGGCGGCGGGCGCGGGTCCGGGGCCTCGGCCCGGCCGAAGCCCGCCGCACACGCATCACACAGGCGCGGCAGGCTGCCGGTCCGGAAGTAGGCGACGGCCCGGCCGGGGGCACAGCGCCAGCCCCGGGCCGGGGGGTCCACGGCGCTCGGGTCCGCGCACTCGACCGTCGGGTCGCCGGCGCAAAAGCCCCCGGCCTCCAGGTACACATGGCGCCCGGCCAGGGTCCACGCCACCGGGGCCCCGTACGCGGGGACCAGGCCCAGCAGGCGGAACTCCTCGGCCGGGGCCCCGGGCTCCGGCGGCGGCATGACCAGCGGCCGGACGGTGGCCGGCACGTCCAGCAGGGCCACCCGCAGGGGCGCCCCGGCATCCGGCACGAAGTAGGCCACCGGCACCGGGTCGTGGCTCTCGGCCGGGCCGACGGCCAGGAAGTGCCCCCGGCGCTGGGCCCCAACCTCCACGAGGGCCGCCAGCTCCAGGCACCCGAGCAGGGTCGGCTCGGCCCCCGGCGACGGCGGGCCGCACAGCACCCACCGGTCGCCATCATCGCGCAGGATCAGCAGATCCCCCTGGGACCCGGCGCGCGCGCGCGTGACAGCCATGTCCACCAGGCCCGGCAGGGCCACCGGGCCCGGGAAGGACCCGGCGAAGCCGGAGAATATGGACACAACCAGCTGGCCGTGGTGGTAGTGCGTGCGGTTCCACAGGTGCACCGAGGTCCCATAGCCGCGGGCGGCCCGCATGCCGGGCACCACGCTCATGCCGCCGAGGTCCAGGAAGCTGATGCTCGGCGACGGCGAGAACGCCAGCAGCAGCAGGGTGCCGCCATCGCGCACGAGGATGCGATGGGTGGCCGCATTCAGGCAGAAGGCCAGCAGGACCTCCACCGGCTGGAGGAAGGTGTGCACCTGGTGCGGGCCCTGCGGCCGGAGCAGGTACATGGCCTGCGGGTAGCCAGCCAGCAGGGCGACCTCGCCGCTGTCGCAGACCAGCGCTCGCAGGGCGAACCCGGGCGGCAGGTCCGAGGTGCCGGCCGTCAGGGCGGCCTCGCTGACGGCGGCCGCCGTGTCGAAGTACGCCCCGAGGCGCTCATCGACCGCGTGCGCCATCGACGCCTGCATCGACTCGATCCGGACGAAGGAGGTGTCGGGGCGCCGGGTGATGGCCACGGCCCCGCGCTCGCGCATGTTGACCATGGCCAGGGCCGCGTCGGCCCGGTCCAGCGGCAGCGGCGCCCGGACCATGGCCAGCGGCACGGACCCGATGTTTGCTCGGGCCAGCCGTCCCCCGGGCAGGCCCAGCCCCAGGAGCATGGCCAGCGCCAGGATCAGGAGCATGGCCGGCGACCGGGGGCCGGCGACGCTGCCGGGCGCCATCGCGCACGGTTGTGTTTGTGAGCGGCGAGAGATAGGGGGGTAG
>NW_009242980.1:257204-262657 GCF_000388065.1 Fonticula alba | reverse complement strand
GGGGGGGGGGGGCGCGCACCACGCCGGCCCAGCCCGGGCCTAGATTCTCCTGCTGCCCCGGCCCTACGAGGGCCTGGACGCCGTGCGGCGGCCGGCCGAAGCCGCGACCCCGGTGCGGGGCTCCACGCGCGCTCCGCGGGCCGATCGCGCGCGCGCGCGCGCTCCCCCCTGAGCGGTCGAGATCTCGGCATCCGATTGTGGACTAGCGCCGTGCGCGGGGGCTGCGGGTGCGAGGAAGGGCGTGCGGCCGACAGACCCCAGGCAAGCCGGGGGCCGCGAACGCCCGGGGCTGTGGCGGCGCCGCGCCGCCCGTTGGCAGGCCCGATGTGAAACTCGGGACCGCACGGGGGAGTGAAAGTGCGGAGTTTTTATTTTGAAATAAGCGCGCTCGGACATTTACGCCGCCGCCGCGAGCGCTCCTCCAGAACGGACTGGGTAAAATCCCGGTCAAGCGGGCGTGCTCGGATGAGCCCCCGACTGGGGGGCGGGCCATTTCCCGCTTGGCTGCCAGGGGCTTGGCACGGCATCGGCCCCATGGGCAGGCCCGCATGCGGGCGGCGGGCGGCGGGCGGCGGGCGGCGGGCCATCCCGGCCGAGGGACCCGCCGGGCGGCCCGCTGAGCGTGGGTGTCGGAACCGCGCTCTCGGGTGGCGCCGGGGTGTCTTTGCCTGTGCCTCACTGGGGCGCTGGCCCCCTGGCCGGGCGTCTGTCGGGTCGTCGCCCCCTCTCGCGCCCGGGTGAAAGGGCCGCCTTCGGCCGGCGCGCGTCGCTTGGTGCTTGGGGCCAGTTCCCTTTGGCCGGGCACCCGCTGACAAACGCCCTGGAGGGGGCGAGGCTCCGGCTGATGGCCCGCCCCGGCGAAGGGGGCAAGCAGCAGCAGCAGCAGCAGCAGCAGCAGCAGGAAAAACAGACACACATGCAGATGGGGTGTATTTACCCCCGGGCCGGGGGGGGATCCTGCCAAGGGGGGCTCTATTGCGCTGGGGCGGAACTGCCCGCCTGGGCATGGGCACACTTTTGCCGGAAGGCGGCCGCAGTCGGGCGATGCACCGGGTTGGCCTCCCAGCCGGAGACCAGCAGCTCGTTGAGGACGGTCTCCTGCAGCTGGCGCGGGCCGAGGGCCTCGTCGACGGCCGGGCGCCCGCCGCGCTGGATGCACTCCAGGATCTGGCCCAGGCCGCCGAGCCCGGCGAAGGGAACCCGCCGGGCCAGGCACTGCCACAGGAGAATGGTCGCCGAGAAGATGTCCGCCGCCAGAAGCTGGTCCCGAGACACCGGGTGCTCCTCGCGGAAGGCCGTGATCACCTCCGGGGCCGCGTACCGGGCCGACATGGCATTCAGCTCCACCGGGCTGAGGACCAGGGCCGAGGACCGGGTGGTGCTGACATTCTGCGAGGCGCCCAGATCGCCGAGGGCCGCATGCCACCCGCCATCCGGGCGCTGGCTGACAAAGACATTGTGCGGCTTCAGGTCCCGGTGGGCGATCTCCATTGCGTGCATGGTCTCCAGGCCGGAGGCTAGGCCGGCCCGAGTGTGTCAGAATGGCGCGAGGCAGGTAAGGGCGAGGGCGAGGGCGACGGAAGGCCGGGGGGCCGAAGGCATGGCGCATGCGCACCCCACTGCAGGACCACGTCCAGGAGGACCGCCGTGTCGAGGGGGATGTCCGAGCTGAGGAGCGTGTTGAGGCAGCTGTCGTGCCGTGCCATGACCAGGGCCGGCGGGCTCTCGCAGTAGCCGAAGAGCCGGACGACGTTCGGCGAGTCGCGAAGGAGCCTGACGGTGTGTTGGCCGGGGCGGTAGGGGGGCTGGGTTAGCGCATCTTACCGGGGGGGTCCTTTCTTCTCCTGGGGGGGGCGGCGGGCCATGCGAAAGAGCAGCGGCACGCACCACATGAGAGCCACCTCGTTCTGGAACAGGGCCATGTACACCGGGCGCGCGTCTGGCCCGCCGGTCGGCCGCAGAGTGCGGGGGAAGGGGTCAGGGCAACTGGGAGAGCATCGGCGGAAGGCCGAGCAGGAGGGCAGTCTGCGGGCCGGGCAGGCAGTGCTCGTGCGTGGGTGCGCGGCGGCGCGTACCGGTCAGCTTCTTGATGGCCACCACGTCCGGGCAGCGGAGGCGCGTGGTGATGTCGGCGCCCACGGCCTCGGCGGCATACACCTGGGCCTGGGTGCCGGACCCGAGGTTGCCGTTTTCCAAGGGCCGGAAGTCCGTCTCCACGGCCACGACAATGGCACCGGGCAGGGCGAGTTCTGTGCAGGCGGCAGGGAGGTGAGTTCGGTGTGGAGGATGGTCGCCAATGAAAAGGCCTGGGGGGGACACGTACCGACAATGGTGTTGAGGATGGTGGCATCTGGGCGGGGGGCGGGGGAGGTGAGTGTGTCGCGCGTCAACAAAGGGGAGGGGCATGTGGCGGAAGGACGCAGTGCGCGGATGTGGCCATACCAATGTCCTCGTCCTGGGCGTCGGGCGGTGGCGGTTTGTCAGTGTGGCGTCGGGCGGCGGCGGGACATGTGTGACGTCGAGCGGTGGCGGGACATATGTGACGCCGGGCGGTGGCGGGACATATGTGACGCCGGGCGGTGGCGGGAGATGTGTGACGCCGGGCGGTGGCGGGAGATGTGTGACGCCGGGCGGTGGCGGGAGATGTGTGACGCCGGGCGGTGGCGGGAGATGTGTGGGCCTCCGCCGTGTGGCCAGGAGCCGGGGAGGGGCGCGTACCTTGGCCGGGCCCTGGACGGCCTTGCGCCGGCGCAGGATCAGCACCAGAGCCAGCAGCAGGACCAGCAGGAACAGCAGGCCCAGGCCGATGCCCAGGCCGAGGGCTGGCGCGCGGGGAGGGGGGGGGGGCGGGAGGACAGAAGGCGACGGTCAGTCAGGGCAGCAGGAGGCATGGCCGGCGGCAGACCCGCCGAAGAGGCGGCAACGCACCCAGACCGGTGGACCTGGCGCGCTTGGAGTCAGAGCAGTTGTCCGGGCCGGGGCCGGTGCACAGGGCGCACGCCGCGTCGCATGGCAGACAGGCCGCCGCCGCCGCCGGGTTGTCCCAGTCGGCGTAGAAGCCGCCCGGGCATTCGGCCACACAGGAGGCCCCATGGAGGAGGAGCAGCTGCCCGGCGCACCGGGCGCACCCGGCGACCGGGGCACAGGTGAGCTCCTGCGCCGGGCTACGGGTGCAGACATCGGCCGGCAGGGAGGTCGCCGGCGTCGGGCACAGCTCGCAGCCGGGCAGGCAGGGCACGCACACCCGGCCCGGCAGCGAGGCCGGCGCATCGAGCAGCTCGGCCGGGGCGAAGCCCGTTTGCGGGCAGGCACTGGAGCATGTCCCGGTGTCGGGGCGCAGCCAGGCCGCCGGGTCGCGGCACGTGGTGCAGAAGGCCTCGGCGCCGAAGCACTGCTGGCAGGGCGCCACGCAGGGCCGGCACCGGCGGTCCGGCTGCTCGAACTCCCCCGCCGGGCAGGTGTCCAGGCATTGGCCGGCGGAGGACAGGCGCAGGTCGGCCTGGCAGTCGGTGCAGAGGGCGGCGCACATGCCGCCCATGCCGGGGGCCGCCTCGCAGGCGGTGCACCCGGCCGGGCAGGCGTCACACCGGCCATCCGGCACACAGGCCAGGGTGCCGGCCGGGCAGGCGTCCACGCAGGCCCCGCCATGGAGCAGGCTCGGCCCGGCCGGGCACCGGGTGCACTGGCTGCCCAGCGGCCCGGTGCACTCGGCGCAGGACGGATCGCACCGGTGGCAGGAGGCTTGCGGGCCGGGCGAGGCCCCCGGGCCCGGGCGCAGGACATAGTGCCCTGCCGGGCAGGCAGCCAGGCAGGCCCCGTCGAGGAGGACCTCCCCCGGGCCCGGGCAGACGGTGCATTGGTTGGCGGCCGGGCCGTGGCACTCGGCGCAGGCGCCATGGCAGGGGGCGCACCGGCCGGAGGGGGCGTCGAACACGGTCCCCGGCGGGCAGGCCCCATGGCAGGACCCATTGACCAGGAGCGGGGTATCGGGCGGGCAGCTCAGGCACCGGGCCGGGCCGGGCCCGTAGCACGAGGCGCAGGACGGGTCGCACGTGGCGCACAGGCCCCCCTGGGGGATCGAGGCGCCGGGGCAGTCCTGCACGCAGTCCGGGCTGGCCAGCAGCCAGCCGCGCTCGCACTGGGAGCACACCGCGGCCGAGCCGGGGCAGCTGGCGCAGTGGGCCCCGCAGGCGGAGCAGCCGGCCGGCCCGGCCGCATGGCCGACCGGGCAGCTGGCGACGCAGCGCGTGGGCCACTGGCCGGCCGGCATCGGCAGCAGGTCCTCCCGGCAGGTGTCCACACACTCGGTGGCCCGGGTGCCGAGGCACTGGCCGCAGGACGGGTGACAGGGCAGGCACCGGCCGGCCACCGGGGCGAAGCCGGCGGCACAGGCCAGCAGACACTCGCCGTCCTGGAGGACGGCCCCGGTGGCGGAGCACCGCCAGCAGTGGTGGTCGGTGGGCCCATTGCAAGTGGCACAGGATTCGTGGCAGGGGGCGCAGGCTTGGCTGACCGGGTGCCGGTACTCGCCCGGCTCGCAGGGGGATGCGCAGGAAACCAGCTCCCCCTGCCCCGGGAAGGAGTCCAGCCCCGGGGAGCAGGCCGTGCAGTGGGCCGCCGTGGGGCCGAGGCAGGCGGCGCACTCGAGGGCGCACGGCTGGCAGGTGGCCGACTCGACGTCGGCGAAGTGGTCCCCCGGGCAGTCGGCCATGCAGGCGCCCTCCCGGCCCAGGAAGAGGCCGGCCTGGCACTCGAGGCAGAAGTCCCCCACGCAGGCCGTGCAGCCGGCCGGGCAGGGCACACAGGTGCCGGTGGCCCCGGCGCCCGGGGCCCCGGCGACCCAATGGAACCCCGGGGCACACAGCTGGCACTGCGCCGCCGCCCCGGCGCACAGGGCGCAGGACTCGTGGCAGATGGTGCAGCGCCCGGGCCCGGCGAACTCCCCCGGCGGGCAGGTGCTCACACAGAGGGACTCCACCCCGGGGGCGGGGTCGGGGTCGGAGAAGACCATGTGCGGCCGGCAGACCGTGCATGCGGCATCGCCGGCGCACGCGGCGCAGGAGGCGTCGCATGGCCGACACCGGCCGGCGGTGGCATCGGCGAAGGTGCCCTCCGGGCAGGCGCCCGCGCAGGTGCCATCCGGCATGACCAGCAGCCCCCCGGCGCAGGTGTCGCATGTGGCCGCCTGCGTGCAGTCGGCGCACCCGGCCGGGCAGTCGACACACCGGCCGGCCAGCCAGCCGTACGCCGGCGCGCACGCCGTACAGGCGTCCGCATTGTCGCACGTGGCGCAGGACTCGTGGCAGGTGGCGCACCGGCCGGCGGCCGTGTCGGCAAACTGCCCGGCCGGGCAGGCGGCGGTGCACAGCGACTCCACCAGCGGGTCGGTGCTGGTGAAGTAGTGGTCCTCCCGGCAGGCGGTGCAGGCGCCGGCCTCGGAGCAAGTGGCGCAG
>NW_009242980.1:252416-257149 GCF_000388065.1 Fonticula alba | reverse complement strand
CGCACCGGCCGGCAGCCGTGTCGGCGAATTGGCCAGCCGGGCAGGCAGACGCACAGAGGGACTCCACCAGCGGGTCGGTGCTGGTGAAGTAGTGGCCCTGCCGGCAGGTGGCACAGGCGGTGGCGTGGCCACAGGTGTCGCACGACGCGTGGCAGCCGGTGCACCGGCCGGCGGCCGTGTCGGCGTACTGCCCGGCCGGGCAGGCAGGCGCACAGAGGGACTCCACCAGCGGGTCGGTGCTGAGGAAGAGCCACCCGGGCTGGCAGGCGGTGCAGGATGAGGCATCGTCGCACGACGCGCAGGAAGCATCGCACAGGGCACAGGACCCGTCGTCGAGGGGGAAGTGCCGCGGCTGGCACTCGTCGCAGGCCAGCTCCGCGGAGCACGCATGGCAGGCCTCCTTGCAGGGGGTGCACACCCCGGCAGCCGACCAGTAGCCCACCGGGCACACGTCCAGGCAGGTGATGCCGTCGTCGGTGGCCATTTGGTGGAGCTCCGGGGCGCAGGTGAGACAGGCCTCCACCGCGCCGGGGGTGGAGCATCTGCTGCACCGGGGGTGGCACGGCTCGCAGGCGGTTTTCCCGGCATTGACAGCCGTGCCGGCCGGGCAGACGCTGACACAGGTCCCGGTCGGGGTCATCAGTCGCCCCGGCTCGCAGACCAGGCACCAGCCATCGTCGCGGCAGGAGACACACGAGGCGGGGCAGGCGACACACCGGGCGACGGCCGGGGTGCCGGTGGGCGGGGCCCCGGCCGCCCACCGGTACCCCGGCCGGCAGCCATGGCACGTGTCGGTGCTCCCGGCGCAGGTGGTGCACTCCGGGGCGCAGGGGAGGCACGTTTGCATGATGGCCTCGTGCAGGAAGCCCGGCTGGCAGGCCGAGCACCGGGGAGCCGCCGGGCAGGCCGAGCAGCCGACCGGGCAGCTGGCGCACGTGCGCGATGCCGGGTTGTTCCAGCTCCCGGCCGGGCAGGTGCCGGCGGCGCATGTGCCATCCGGCCGCAGGAAGGCCCCATTGTCCGGGCAGGAGGTGCAGGCATGGCCATTGCTCGGGGCCGAGCAGGTCCGACACGAGGTGTGACAGGCCAGACACTGGCCGGCCTGCGGGCCACCGGCCGGGGCCACGGCCATGCCCATGGCGCAGGCGGTGCACACGAAGGGGGCCCCGGGCTCCGGACTGGCGCAGGACACACAGCTGCCATGGCAAAGGCAGGCCCCCTGCGCGTTGGGGACCAGCCCGGCCGGGCAGGCGGCCAGGCAGACGCCCGGCTCGGCCGGCAGGTAGGCCGCACACTTGGCCACCAGGCAGTGGCTGGCGGCCGGCCCGGTGCACGTCTGGCAGGCAGCATGGCATGGCTGGCACTGGGGGCCGTACGTGCCGGCCGGGCACTCGGCCAGGCCCACCTGCACCAGGAACCCCTTGGCCGAGGACAAGCGCGTGGTCAGGAAGAAGCTGACGGCCGACGGCTGGCCGGAGGGCAGGGAAGCTGGCCCGACCAGCTGGGCCACGTCCAGGGTGTCGTACGAAACGGGCTCCGCGGCGGCCGGATAGGCGAAGGTTTGCCGCGGCCCGGGCCGGCAAGCCAGCTCCCCCAGTGGGCAGTGCAGCAGCATGATCCCCAGGAACCTGGGATGCAGGACAACCAGGGCACTGGGGTATTCGGGCAGGCCCTGCAGGCGCATGGCAACCGCATGGAACTTGCTACTGGCCTCGAAGTTTAGCAGGTGGTCCAGAGGGGTCAGTAGGTGCGTCGTCCCGGCGATGGACCGTGTCCGGCGCTGGGCATCCGTCCCCGAGCCATAGGCTACCACGGCCCAGTAGGGGATGCTGTTGTGAATGATCATGCTGGTCAGCAGGACGTCGCCGGAGGCCAGGTGTGCCGGGCGCCGGGTGGCCCCGACCTCCAGCATCAGAGGCTTCCAGCTGCTGCTGGGCATGAGTTTGACATAGCCGCCACCGCCGCTGCTGGTGGTGGTGGTGGTGGTGGTGGTGGTGGTGGTGGTGGTGGTAGCGGCCACACCGTGCGGCAGGGCGAGCCCCCCGGCCGGAGACTGCGCCGCCACCGACATCGGGTTGTTGGGCTGGGCCAGGGAGGTGTCACTGGCCCGGATGCGACTGTCGGCCCGGCTGACCAAATCCCAGGGCTGGGCAATGAGAGTGCCGCTTGCCACGCGGTAGATCCACACAGCCGGCTGGCCAGTGGCCAGATCCATGTGAGTCAGCATGGTCGAGTGGTCCCAGAAGGCGGTATCATAGTCCCTGACCGACAGGAGGGTGCCATCGGGGCGGAGCTCGAAGTAGGTGTTGTCCGCCTGGATGATGGTCGGCGACAGCTGCCGCGGGGGATAGAAGTTGGTGTGGGTCGGCACGCGGGACAGTTCCGGCGCGGTGAGCATGCATTCGTCGGCCGGCGCGGCTCCGGGCAGGGTGCAGCTCAGGCTCAGGTAGTTGGCCATTGTGTCGGACATATTCATCAGCAACAGGCGCGCCACCCGGCCAGGGAGCATGACCGGCCCGAGCTCGAAGAGCATGCCGGAGTATCTGATCGAATCGCCGATGAGGGTGACCGGGATGACGGGCAGGGTGGTGGCCGGCGGGTTGGCCGCCAGC
The DNA here is from genome assembly GCF_000388065.1 of Fonticula alba. Classification (NCBI taxonomy): domain Eukaryota; order Rotosphaerida; family Fonticulaceae; genus Fonticula; species Fonticula alba. The sequence continues at coordinate 254,537 of NW_009242980.1, read as the reverse complement.
TGGGCCATGTCCAGGATGCCGAAGGAGAAGTCGCTCAGGAGGACCAGCATGGCCCCGGGCTCGGGGGCCGCCAGCGACGCATTGGACACATACAGTCGGCCGGCCTTCGGGTAGGCCCGAGTCCGGGTCAGCGAGAGGATGGTCCGGCCATCGGCCATCGGGGGCATGGGCGTGAAGGCAGTCGCCAGCGGGGGCATGGTAGCCGGCAGGCAGACTTCGCCACTGGGCTGGAAGCCGGGGGCGCATTGGGCCACGCAGGTGAAGGCCAGCTGGCCGGGGCCGGTGGACGGCTGCAGCAGGAAGTTCCGCGCGCAGGCGGTGCACACGCCGGCCATGCAGGCAATGCAATTGGCCCCGGGACAGGGTAGGCACTGGTCTGGGGGGAGGGGGGTGACCATGTCATGAGGGCGAGCCGGGCGAGGCCCACAGCGAGCGTGCGATGTGCGGATGGCGCGTCAGGCAGCAGTCAGAGAAGGGCGCGGGAGGAGGGGGGGGGGGGGGGGGGGGGGGGGTGGGGGGGGGGGGGGGGGGGGGTGGGGGGGGGGGGGGGGGGGGGGGGGGGGGGGGGGGGGGGGGGGGGGGGGGGGGGGGGGGGGGGGGGGGGGGGGGGGGGGGGGGCACGGGCGAAGGGAGCACCAGCCCGAGCGGACCACACGGGGGCGCCGGCCCCCGGCCGAGGAGGACCCCGGCCCCCGGACGTACATTGCCATGGGGTCACGGGCACCTGATAGTAGCCATCGGCGCAGCCGGCGCACAGCTCCGCCGGCGAGGCCAGCGGCGAGTAGATGCGCCCCGGGGCGCAGGCCCACTTGGCGCTGTCCGGGTGGCACACGAGCGAGGGATCGCCTCCGGAGCAGCCGAACTGGCTGTCGAGCTGGTAGGCTCGCGACGAGTCGAACAGGGCCCACTGCTCCGGGTGGTGGCCTGGCACGCCATCCATCAGGATGGGCATGGGCCTGGCCCCGGCGGGAGCCAAGGAGAAGGGAGCCCTGCCCCGCTGCCACAGGGGCCGCGAGGGGTGGTGGTTGGCTCGCCAGATGGCGGTGTTCGCCTGGGCAAGGTACAGGAAGCCGGTGGGCTGGCTGATGAGAGGCACCCGGGGGACCATGGACAGGGAGAGGCTGTTCCGGGAGGCCGGCAGCGGGTCGGTGATGACCTGCTGCCAGGCATTGTCATTGCCGAGGCCGATGTAGATCACCAGCCGGGTGGCCGTGACAACCACCAAGTCCACGCGAGCCGGGTCGGTGACCAGGTACCGGGTGGCGGCCAGCTGGATGACCGGCTCGTCGAGGGTGATGGTCCGCGCGGGCCGGCCATCCTGCAGCCACACCCACCCGGTGGCGGTGGCCACGAAGAAGTGCCCGGCCAGGCCGGAGGTGCCGGAGGTGGCGCTGATGGCCGCGTCGGTGCGTGTCCAGGCGCCGGCATTGAACTTGAGGATGGTGGTGGTGCCGGGACCGTACTGGACCAGGAGCTGGGCCACCAGGGGCCCGGTGGCAAAGGCAGCCAGCAGGGCCGGCACCGCGCCGGGGTCGAAGGTGTACTGGTAGCTGGTGGACCCGGTGGAGAGGGCCACCGTTTGGGCATCCTGCCAGGCGATCAGCGGGTCGGCCCGGGGAGCGGCCACGGCCAACATGGACGCACGGGACTCCGTCGGGATGTCGGTAAAGGAGATGGTCCGGGCGGCGGGCCGGAGGAAGAAGCCGCCCAGACGCGCCTCCGGGAAGACGCTTTGATGGGTGGCCTGCGAGTAGAAGTGGCACTGGGTATTGTGCAGGGTGTAGTGCACCAGGGGGTCGTTGGAGAACAGGCGCCCGAAGCCACTGTTGGAGTTGGTTCCCGAGCTGATGGGCATATCCAAGGCCAGGAACTGGGGCATGTCGGCGTCCGGGTCGTCGGCGGTGGCGGCCGAGGCCCAGTGCGGCAGCAAGAGCAGCATCGATCCCAGGCCCGCCAGCAGCAGGGCCAGGCGCACGGCCAATCCGGGGGCCGGGGCCGCCGGGCCGGGGCCGCGGGCCGCCATGGCAGCCATGCTGGGCCGGGGCGGCGGAGGGGAGGGCGCCCGGCGGCGAGTGGCGAGGGGGCGAGAGGGCGGGGAGCGTGTGACGGCGCACCAGGCGG
>NW_009242980.1:249566-251695 GCF_000388065.1 Fonticula alba | reverse complement strand
TATGGCGGCGGGATGCGGCGCACCTCGCAGACGAGAGCCGGACCTCCGGGCGCCGATGGCCCGCGCGCCTCCGCCGCACGCGCCTCTTGTTATTATTATTTTTTTCCCCGCCCCCCCGCCGAGCTGGGCGCCCCCGACCCCTTCTGCTCGGTGCCGCAAGCGCGAGCCCCAGGGCCCCGGGGACCGGGAGGGATCCACGCCCCAGGCCCTCCATTGGCATATGCCGGCTCGCCAGGGGCAGGGGGGCCGGCGCGAGCGGAAACGTGCGCCACAGGGAAGCATGGCGTGCGTGGCCGTCGCACTAGAGGCACCCCCCTGGTGGGGTGGGCCACGCGCGCGCGCGCGCGCTGGAGACCGATGGTTTTCAGCTGGCTCATTACAATGCGGCGGAGGCCGGCAGGGGGTCTGCTGCGGGCGGGAACGTGTTTGCGCGCTAGCGCCCGCGCCCGCGTGCAAGGGAGGCGCTCCTGCCGCGCGGTCGTGCGGTTGCCGCCGCACGCGGCGCCCCGCCGCCTCCATCCCCCTCCGCACACTTCCCCCGCTTAAATGACACACAGGCGCCTCTGCATGATGCCCCGCATAGCGAGGGTTCATGTGGCGGTGTTTCAAGGCCCGACACGCTGGGCGCGTGGGGGGGGGGGGGGGGGAGGGGGGGGGGGGGGGGGGGGGGGGGAGGGGGGGGGGGGGGGGGGGGGGGGGGGGGTCGAGGCCGGCACGGCAAGCCGGCCAGGGCGGCGCCGGCGGGCCGGTGCCAAGACCCGGCGCGGGGCTCCCTGGTGCCTGTCCAACACGTGCATCGGTGTGACCGCGAGCCTGGTGCTGGGCCGGCGCACTGGTCCTTCAGAACCGGGCCCCGGCGACGCCAGCGCAAGCGTCCCGGCGAGGCGCGGTTGACCGCCAGCCGGCGCGCGGCATGCCGCAGGCAGGGGCCGCCCTCCTGGCCGGGGGGGAGACCGGCGCACGTGTCGAAGGGATCACGCACTCTGCAGGCGCTCCGCAGGGCCGTGCGCTGGCATCGCCCGCGGAGCTGGCATTCCGTGCGGGGCGGCCGCCGCGTTCGACCGCGCAGGATCGCCCTGCCCCACGCAGACGGGCGCCTGGCCCCTGCCCCCCCCGCCCCGGCGCACACACACACACACACACACACACACACGGAGACACGTATGGGCGCGAAGGCGTGCAACGTAAAGGGCGTGTGGGCGCGCGGGCCGGCGGGCAGGGGAGCCGTGGCCAGTCGGGGCCAGGCAGAGCCAGGGAGAGAGAAAGAGAGAGAGAGAGAGAGAGAGAGAGAGAGAGAGAGAGAGAGAGACAGCTTAGCGCGGGCGAACATCATGGCACGTATCGGGCTGGGGCCAGCACGTCGCCCCGGCCTTCGCGGGGGCGTGCCCCCGGCCGGGCGGATTTGAGCCGCGACGAATGGGCCGCGTCGCCGGCGCGCGCGTGGAAGGGCCGCGCGGGCGCCCGCTGCCGTCCGGCCGGAGGAAAGGTGTCGGCTGGCCGGCGGCCCGGAGGCCGACGCCCTGGTGCCGGCGCCTCCCAACCAGCGCCGGGGCCCGGGGCCGCAGTCGAGACGCGACTCCCAGGGGCGGCGAGGCGGGCGCCAACGCAGGCCGCCGTATGTCGGCTGCCGGCATGATGCCTGTCGGCCGCGGGGGGGGGGGGCGTGCGCGGGCCGGGGCCCCTCCGGGGGGATTGGGGCTCTGCGGTGGCCGGCCCCTTGGTGGGCCGCCGGCGCCGCGATGGGCGGAGCCTGTCAACGCCGCACGGCGACCGGGCCCCTCGCGCGTGGAATGGAGCGGGCCCGGCGGGCCCGGGGGCCGGGGCCTTCGCGGAAGCCTGCAATGCGCCAGGCCCAGGGGGCCGCGCCCGGGGGCGCGGGGGCGCACGCGCACGCCCGCGGCCGTTACGCCGGCACCCTGGCGTGTGTGTATATGATGCGTGCTCGCGCGGCCGGCTGGCCGCGCACGCGCACGCGCGCGTTTGCGCCGGTGCTACGTGCGAATATGCTGATCGCCAATTGTGCGGCCGCCGCCGGCCGGCCGTGCCCCTGGCGCGGGGGCGCGCGCGCGCGCTCACATACACGGGCCGGTCTCACGGGCATTGCGCGCCGGGGGGGGGGGAGTGTCCCC
>NW_009242980.1:244060-248451 GCF_000388065.1 Fonticula alba | reverse complement strand
GGGGGGGTCCATGTGTCTCCCATATGTGTCTCCCATAGGCGCCTTCCATAGGTGCCTTCCATAGATGCCTTCCATAGGTGTCCTCCATAGGGGTCCTCCATAGGGGTCCTCCATAGGGGTCATCCATAGGGGTCCTCCATAGGTGTCTCCCATAGGTGTGCGCGCGCGCGCGCGCGTTGGGGCAGCCAGTGGGGCCGGGCCGCGCTCTGCCGGCCGATCCCGAGCCCGGGGCTGGCCGCCACGCCCCATCGAACTCCGGCTGACATGCCCCGCCCCCCCCCCCCCCCCCCCCCACCCCCCCGCCCCTCGCCATGATGCAGCCGTCATCTTCGAAGACGAGCCGGCATGCATCGACTGCCATCCCAACTGCCAGGCCTGCGACCTGGCCAAGCCGCGCGAGTGCACCGAGTGCGCCCCGGGGCTGGTCCTGCGCGCAGACAGCACCTGCCAGCGCACCTGCGGCTCGGGCGCGCGGGCCTCCTTCGACCTGGCCGCCGGCCGGTCCGTGTGCGTGCCCTGCCCGGCCGGGTGCGTGGCGTGCGATGCCGATGGGTCGTGCACCGCGTGCGGCACGCAGCTGCACCTCAGCCCCACCGGCCAGTGCGAGGTGGCCTGCCCGGCCGGCACGACCACCATCCTCGGGACCCAGGTGTGCGCCGAGTGCGCGCCCAACTGCGACACATGCCTGGGGACCGGGTCGCACCAGTGCGACTTCTGTGCCACCGGCTATGTGGCCATGCATGGCGAGTGCCGGAGCGCCTGCCCGGCCGGGCCCGCCTGGGCCAGCAGCAGCGGCGCGTGCGCCCGGCTGCCGGTCAACTGCACCGACATGGTGGATGGCGTGTGCGCCGGGTGCGCGCCCGGCTTCTTCCTCATGGACAAGGCGTGCGTGCCCTGCCCGAGCGGCTGCGCCGCATGCACCTTCGGCACGTGCACCGCCTGCCAGGCCGGGCTGTTCCTGCGCGACGGCGCCTGCCAGGCCATCTGCCCGTCGAAGACCTTCGCCGACGCGGCCCAGCGCCGGTGCCAGGCGTGCGATGGGTCGTGCGCCGAGTGCACCGGGCCGCTGGCCGGCGACTGTGCCAGCTGCCCGGCCGGCCGGTATCTCTCCAGCACCAACACCTGCCTGCCATGTGTCGGGGCCAATTGCGCCTTCTGCTCGCAGGGCCAGACGTGCGATCGCTGTGAGCCGGGCTTCTGGCGCCACGATGGCCAGTGCATCGGCGGCAACAGCTGCCCGGCCGGGTATGGCCCGCTGCCGGACATGGGGAACCTGGCCGCCACGCAGGAGCGCATTTGCGGCCCGTGCCACCCCACCTGCGGCCGGTGCTCCGGCCCCGGGGCCGACCAGTGCACCGACTGCTCGGAGGGGCTGACCCTGGTGGCCGGCACGTGCACCTGCCCGGTGGACGGCGCCTGCCGGACCGGCTGCCCGGCCGGGTGCAGCGTCTGCGACGCCACCGGCACCGCGTGCCTGCGGTGTGACGCGGGCCGCCTGCTGGACCACGCGGCCCGGGCTTGCCTCGGGCCCGGTGTGACCGCCTGCCCGGCTGGCACCTATGACGACAATCAGGATGGCTGCCGGGCCTGCCCGACGGCCAATTGCCACACATGCGGCCCGGATGGCGTGTGCAGCCGGTGCGCCAGCGGGTTCCTGCTCAGCGGCCAGGCCTGCGTGGCCGAGTGCCCGCGCGGCCAGCAGGCCGACGGCGCCGGCCAGTGCACGGCCATCCCGGTGGCCGGGTGCGCCACCGCCGTCGGCGGCAAGTGCACCGCCTGCCTGGGGGATGCGCGGCTCCGCGACGACGGCATGGCCTGCGTGACAGCCTGCCCCGCGGGCCAGGCCTTCAACCGGCCGGCCAACACCTGCGACGCCTGCCCGGCCGGCTGCCTGATTGACCAGTGCATCGCGTACACCGACTCGCTGGGGGGCGGCCAGGAGGTGCTGGCCTGCAAGGCCTGCCCCCAGGGCAGGGTCCTGGCCCGGGACGGCACCTGCCAGGCTGCCTGCCCGGCCGGGGAATTCCCCAAGGCCGGGGCGTGCATCGAGTGCCACCCCTCGTGCGGGACCTGCGCCGATGGCACGACCTGCCTCGGCTGCCCGGCCGGCAAGGTCCTCCTGGAGGGCGCCTGCCTGGACCAGCAGCCGACCATGACCTATGTCACGACGGCCGGGGCGCTGGCCCGGTGCCCGGCCGGGTGCGACGAGTGCGAGGACGGCACCGGCGCCTGCGACGCCTGCACCCATGGGTACTTCCTGCTGCCGGCCGAGCGGACATGCGTGCTCGGGGGCTGCCCGGCCGGCAGCCTGCAGGACAATGGCACGTGCCGGCCCTGCCCGAGCCGCTGCCAGCGCTGCCGGGTGGATGACGGCACGCTGGCCGGCAGCTCGGCCGGGGCCTCCTCCTCGGCCTCCGGCAGCGGGGCCCAGGGCAGCGGGTCCGGCGCGGGGGAGCTCGTGTGCGAGCTCTGCCAGGCGCCCTTCTACCTGCATGAGGGCGCCTGCGTGGACGCCTGCCCGGCCCGGACGTACCCGGCCCCGGCCGACCCGGACGACATGTCCCAAACGGTGGCCGGCGTGTGCGGGCCCTGCGCGGATGGCTGCGCCAGCTGCAACTGCGGCGCCGCCACCGGCTGCTGCCTGTCCTGCCAGCCGGACCGCGTGCTGCTGAATCTCGGCTGCGCGCTGGACACCTGCCCGGAGCGCTTCTTCGAGATCGACGGCGGCGGCCTGGACCGCGCGTGCGCCAGCTGCTTCAACCAGTGCCTCGAGTGCACCTCCCCCGAGAAGGCCGACTGCGACAAGTGGCACCCCAACTATGGCAAGGCCATGCGCCTGCTGACCCAGGCCCTGATCATCATCGCCGTCATCATCGGCGTCTTCGTCATCATCGGCGTCGGCGCCTGCATCTACCGCTACAAGAAGCACCACGTCGGCAAGAAGGGCTCCTCCACGTCCTTCGAGATGTCCTAAGCCGCAGGGCGGGGACACCCGTCTGCAGGGGGCGGGGGGAGAGGGGGAGGCGCGCGGCATGGGGCGCAGAGGGCGGACACTCGCCCGGCCGGCCGCCCGGCCGCCCCGTGTGCCCACTGGACGAGAGCACCCTCCCCCCGCCCGCGACCCGGGAGGACCGTCGTGGCGGGGCGCACGCACACGCCCGCCGGCCGGGGACAGTTTTCCCTGGTGCGGCGCGTGCGTGGCTGCCGCCGGCATGGTGTGGCCGGCCTCTGGGGCCTTCTTTTTTCTCCCCTCCCTCCTCGCGGCCCGGGCTGAGTTCCCCATGTGCCACGCGCCCATCCCTCCGCTCCGGTGTCCCCGGCTACACGAGGCCCGAGCAGTGCCTTTGAGTTTCCGCCGCACTGTGCCTCGCGCCAGAGGGGGGGAGCCGGAGCAGGAGGGGCGAACGCCCCGGGTGTGGGGGGGGGCATGCCGTGCCCGGCGATGTGGCCGAGCGTGTGCGGGCGCCGTGCAGGTGCCCAGGGACACCCCCGCGCCCGAGCCCCCTGCCCTTCTCCTCCCGCCGGGTGAAGGGCAGGGGACCGGGGGAGAACTTGGGCCCCGCGCGCGCGCCGCCCCCCGCCCCATGCTCCAGCCCCTCGCGGGGGTTGTATTTTACCGAGGACCATTTTTCCTTCCCATCAATATAGTATCTTTCTGAAACAACAAAAAGTGGGCCGACCGCTGCTAGGCCCGTGGCGGCAGGGGGGGGGGGGGGACCGATCCGCACGGTGGGACGCCGGTGACACCGAGCCCCGGACGAGGGCGGGGACCACACGCTGGGCGGGCGCGCGCGCCGGGGGAGCGTGCGGCCCCTCGTTCTGGCCCGCTACAGCGCGCGCACGCCTTCCTCCGCCCTCCCCCCCCCTCCCCCGGAGACGGGCCCGGAAACAGGCACGACGATCGGGCGCCCGGAGCCAGGCCCACGGAGGTGTGGCGGTTGACACGCATCGAGAGCAGGGGTACCGCCCCTGCCGGTCGCGTGCGGGGGGGGGGGCGGGGGCCGACGCACGCACACGGCACACAAACGCGCTTCGCGCACGTCCGGCCGCGAAAAAAAGAGGCCGGCCCGCAGGGGGGGGCACAAAAGGATGCATCACCGGCAGGATTTGAACCTACGCGGGCAGAGCCCATCCGATTTCTAATCGGACTCCTTAACCACTCGGACACGGTGATGGCTTCTTGGGAGGGACCCCGCGCCAGTCCAATTTATGTGTGAAACACCCCGGTTCTGGTGTGTGATTCTGGGGGACCGGTGAGGGCCTTCCCTGAACCACCCAGAGTGTTCCGTCCCGAGAGGGTCACCACTCGGACGTGGACACAACAACAAAAGAAAGGAAAGCTGGTGATCTGCGTCTTTATAGAGAGTACATCAGGGACTGAGTCACACCGC
>NW_009242980.1:230335-244050 GCF_000388065.1 Fonticula alba | reverse complement strand
AGGGGAAAACAAAGCAGGGCGAGGTGAGGCAGGTGCGGAGGAGGTGAGCGGAGCGAAGTTCCGACGCAGCGTCGGAGGTGACATTATGGTTACAATGTGCAACGGCCCTCCAGCAGGCAGCCCGCAGCCCGACGGCGACACCCCGGCAGCGAGGCACAGCTTGACAGCCGGGCACCGGGCATCGGCGCCGGGCTCCCCCTCCCCCCGGACCCCGGCGGAAACAGGGGAACATGCGCCGACATAGGGGAGGTGGGGGGAGCGCGGCCCTGGGCGATCCCCACCAACTGCCGGGGGGAACAAGGGGGCCTCTTTTTCGGGCTCCTCCCGGTCCCAATTTTCCGCTGTCGTTGGCTGGCGCCGGTTTTTGTTTACACAGGGCCGGGCCGTTGGCGAGGAGAGGAACGCCTCGGTCAGGGGTGTCCGAGAGTGTGTTTCGATTAATGCAAAAGGGGGTATGTTCGTGTATTTTATTTATCACATATCATTATTATTGTTCAAAGATGTGTGTGCCGGCGGCTCGGATCTGCCTGGCAAGCACGAACAGAACGTCCCTCCCAGGGCCCTGCTATCGCGGCGCCAGGGTCAATAGGGAGGGCCGCCGCCGTTGGTGTCTTGTTCACCACAGGAGAACATGATCGACGTGCATACCGTAGCTCGGCATCTCGATGTCTATCGGACCAGATTCGAGGCGATTTTCGCATTAGCTACCCTAGATTCCTCGCGACGGGGCCGTCCTTTGGCACTGGGTCTTATGGCCAAAATGGAGGTACCATCCTCAGTTACGGTTGGATGGCCGAGTGGTTAAGGCGCTAGTTTCAGGTACTAGTGGGAAACCTCGTGGGTTCGAGTCCCACTCCAATCACACAATCTTTTTGACTCCCGCCCCGAGCGCACGTCACACCGGGTGCGCTGCGCGCGCCTCGCCCCAATGACTGGTGGTGATCGGCTCGAGGGGCGGTGGCTGGCCGGGCGCCTGGGTGTCCCGCCTCCCCCTCCCCTGGGGGACCACAGGGGAGGGGACCCGGGTGTGTGACCTGAGCAGGGGTGGCCGCAGACACAGAGCCTTGACCTGTGCATGTTTTTGCGCGGATGCGGCCGCCGGGGCCGGCGTCTTCCCGTCGCAATAGACAGCCCCCCAGCGGCGGCAGTTCGGGCCCGGGGTGCTCCCCCGCCCCGGGGCGCGCCGCCCACAGGGAGCGACCGGGGAGGACACGGCCGGCCGGGCGTGTCGTGCGGGCTGTGGCTGGGCATAATCAGCGTGCCTGTCCCCGTGTTGGCGGATCTCACAGGGCACACCCCGCCGCCGGTCACGTCAGCCGGGCTGTGTGTACGGGGCGGCAGGGGGGGAGGGGGGGGGGGGAGACACCAGCGGGCAGGAGCCTTCGACAGCGGTGTCTCGGGGGCGCGCCCGGACAGGCCTTTTTGTCAGGCCGATGGCCCCCAACTGGGGGCTCGGACCCGGGCCCGGCACCCCTCTTCATCCGCACCCCTCTCCCCCCCCCCCCTTCCCCTTCTCCCCCCTCCCCTCCACACACAGCCCGTCCAGCGCGTGCCCGCGTGCACACCCACCCACCCACACACACGCAGCTCCCTCTGCCCGTCCTCATCACACATCACCCGCTGACTGTGCTCTCACGGCGGCTGCCCCCCTCCCGCGCGCGCCGGCTGCCTTTGTCGAGGTGCGCCCAATCCCGCTGTTGCCTTGAGCACGCTCCCTGTGCATTGCCTGGCTAACACGCCCTCGCACTGTGACTCCCCCCCCCGCCCCCTCTCCACGACAGACGCCCCGAGCGAGCGAGCCTCTTCGCCGGCGGTACGGTGCGCGCGTGCCATGCTCGGCAGCTTCGCCAATGACCGCCGCGGCAACGCGCCCATCCTGCCACACCACTATCGGGCCGGGTATGGCGGCTACCGGCCGCTGACGCCCGGCCTGGCCGGGCCGCACATGTCCGGCGGCGCCCCCCGGACCCAGCCGGGCCTCCTGGGCAAGCTGCGCGCGCTGCTGCCCGGCGGCGGCGGCGGCGGCGGCGGCGGCGGGGCTGGCATCGGCGGCGCGAGTGCCGGGCATCTGGGCGCCGGCCGCGGGGACTCCGGATCCCTGAGCGGGCTCGGGGCCCTTGGCACGCCGTACGCCTCGGTCACTGCCAGCGACAGCCGCTGGTTCGACCTGAAGCGGCGCTTCCGCAAGCGCTTCCAGCTGGAAGCGCGCAACCTCTCCCTGCGTAAGGCCCCCTCGCAGGTGCTCTGCCTGGCCCTGCTACTGATGTCCCTCACCCTGGTGGTGCTGGTGTACCTGGTACAGGGGTCCGCCGGGGGCATGTGGACTGCCGCGCCGGGTGGCGGGGGGCCGGCAGCAGGCGGGGGGCCGCCGGCCCCGCCGGCCCCGCCGCCGGCGGCCGAGGGCACGCCAGCCCCGGCGCCCGATGCGGGCAGCCCGCCGCACGGCAGCCAGCCGGCCACGCCATCCGGGCCGCCACCCTCCGGCGGCCGAGTCCCCGTGGGCGCCGACGGCGACTTCAACACCGCCCGGCTGCCGGACTGGTTGAACCCGGAATTCCGGTCGGCCGGCGGCGTGGATGCCGGGGCCCTGACCAAGGTGCCCCCGGCCTGGGCTTCGGCCTGGGCCCCGGAGGGGCCGATCCCCCCGCCCGCCTGGCTGTCGTCCTTCCGGTCGGCGGTCGACTTTGATCTGACCATCGGCGACATTGCGCCCGGGTTCACGCCCGATGCGGATGCCCACTCGCGCCGGTTGCTGGCTCTTTTCCCGAAGGACCATGCCGGCCGACGGAAGGCCATCCGTGATGTGCGTTCCGACCTCCTGCTCCTCCTTTTGCCCTTTCTCCTTCTTTTTTCTCTTCTCCTTTTGATTTTCTTCTCCTTTCGCTTTTCTCCTCCTTGCCCCTCCTGTGACAGGCAGATGCATTCACCGCGCGCCTCTTCCCTGCTCCGGCTAACTGGTGCTCTTGCCGCTCTCCGCCTCCCCCTCGGTCCGCCTGCCCTCGCCCAAGGCCTTCCTCTATGGCTGGAATGCGTACGAGGCACTGGCCTTCGGGGCAGACGAATTGCTCCCTCTGTCGCAGGCCCCACGCAACAACTGGAATGGCTGGGGCATCACCCTGGTGGACTCGCTGGACACCATGCTGCTGATGGGCCTGGAAAAGGAGTTTGCCCGGGCACGGACCCACGTCGCCCGGCTTAACTATCGTTCCGGCCCGGGGTTCAAGCCGCTGCTGCCAGACCCGGAGTCCGAGGGGGACAATCAGCCGTCCGGGTCCAGCGGCTCCTCCCTGGACGACACCCCGGTCCCTGGCACGGACAAGGCTCCGGGACAGATTTCCGTCTTCGAGACGACTATCCGCCATTTGGGCGGCCTGCTCGGGGCGCACTTCCTGTCGGGCGGCGATCGCCTCCTGCTGGCCAAGGCGCGCGAGCTGGGCGACTCCCTGCTCAAGGCCTTCGACTCGCCGGTTGGCCTGCCCTACCACACGCTGGACATGCGCACGTGCGTCTGGGCTCCTCCTTCTTTCCTCTCCCTTCTTCTCCCCCCCTCTGGTGGGTTTCCCGCGGGCCTGACATGTCCCTCCTCCCCGGGGCTCCCCCCTTTGCCTCCTCAGCGAGACGGGCTTCAATCCCAATTGGACCGGGAACAACTTCGTCCTGGCCGAGATCGGCACCGTCCAGGTGGAGCTCAAGTACCTGAGCCATGTCACCGGCGACCCGAAGTATGCCACTCGTGCGCAGCACGTCATCGACACCCTGGAGGAGATGGGCGACGAGTATCTGGCCCGCTTCGGCCTGGCCAGTGGCGGTGACGGCTCCGGCGCCGCCCCCTTCGCCAAGATGGGCCTCCTGACGACGCTGATTGACCGACGCACAGGCGGCCCGATGAATGGTGGCCTGCTCACCGTCGGGGCCCTGTCCGACTCCTACTACGAGTATTTGCTGAAGCAGTATCTCCTGACGAACATGGTTGAGCCGCGCTTCCGGCACCTCTGTGCGTCTGCCCTTTCCCTGCAGTAGCCCTCAGGCATGCGTGTTGACTCGTGGTTCCTCTGACTCTTGCTTTTTCTTTTATTTCCCTCCTCCTTCCCTCTCTTTCCCAACATGCGTGCACACGCGCACGTACGTACGCACGTACGTACGCGTATATACACACGTACACACGTACACGTACGCACGCACGTACGCGTGTATACGCACGTGCACACGTACGCACGCACGTACGCGTGTATACGCACGTGCACACGTACGCACACACGTACGCACACACGTACACACACACGTACACACGTACACACGTACACACGTACACACACACACACACACGTACACACACACGTACACACACACGTACACACACACGCACACACACACGCACACACACACGCACACACACACGCACACACGCACACACGTACACACACACGTACACACGTACACACGTACACACACGTACACACACACGTACACACACACACACACACACAGATGAGGCCTTCGTCGGGGACCTCGAGCGGCACCTGCTCTTCCGACTGCCGAATGGCGAGCTGTCCACTGGAGCCAAGAAGCTTGGCGCCGCACAGATGCACTCCACCGAGCTGGATCAGCTGTCGTGTTTCCTGCCCGGTACCCTGGCTTTGGGTGCCGTGCGTTTGGGCCGACCTCGCGATCTGGCCATCGCCCGGGGTTTGCTCCGGACCTGCGTGCGCCTGTACCGCGAGTCGCCTACCGGGCTGGCCCCGGAGGTCGTTCACTTCCAGGGCTTCAGCCCAGCCGGTGGGACGGCTCCCTTTGGCGGGAAGCGCCTCTTCCGCCGGGACCCGGCCTCCGGCCAAAGCCAGGCCTCCTCACCTTCGCCGACCGACGAGCCCACCGGCCCGGCCGAGTTGGCCATGTCCCCGGTGGATGGCGACCAGGCGGCGTCACACGAGCGGCCGGCCCGCACGAGCACCGCCGGCATCGGGCCATCCTTCGACCACTTGCCCCTGGTCCAGACCGAGCGCGAGGGACCGCTTATCACCTCGGCCGCGTACATCCTCCGACCCGAGACCGTGGAGAGTATCTTCCTCGTGGAGCAGGCCACCTTGCACTTCGGCCTGCCAGCCGACCCGGCCTACAAGGAGTGGGCGTGGGACATCTTCCAGTCAATTGAGCGCTTCTGCCGGCTGCCAGCCGGCCGTGGTTACGCCACCCTGGCCGACGTGACGGATCTCTCCAGAAACAACCACACCGATAGAATGGAGAGGTGCGTCCTCCGGGCTCGCGTGTTTTTTTTTCCCCCCAGCGAGTGGGGGAGGTTGTTGAATGGGGCTTGGTCCTCCCCTGTTGTTCGCTCCTGGGCCACTCGCTGCCTGTCGCGCCCTGCCGCTCGCCATGGCCCGATTCCGCTGCCACTGACCTGCCTCTCTCCTCTCCCGCTCCCCCCGCGTCCACCGATCAGCTTCTTCTTTGCCGAGACATTGAAGTACCTGTATTTGATCTTCAGCGAGAAGGTGCACTTCCCCATTCATCGGGTCGTCTTCACGACCGAGGCCCATATGTTGCCGGTCATCGTTGACCCGGCCAGCCCGGCTGTGACGACCGATGCCCTCGGCGCGCGCGAGGAATAGACTCCCCCTCGCGACTCTCGTGGAACGAGAGCGAGGGACCTCCCCGTACAGAGAAATGACGCCTTTGTGTGCCGGCTTGTGTGGGGGCATGTATTTCCGATGAGCTTCGGAGGGGCCCTGGGACCGGGGAGCTTCCAGCTGCCACCTTCCCCCCGAGGGGACCCAATTAGATGGTGATTTCGCCGGTGAAGTTTTTGGCGCTGTCCCAGTAGTGACCAAGATCCAGGCTGCGGAGGAAATCCTGCGCCGCCTTCTCATCCTTGAAGGCCTTGAATCGGAAGCTGTCGAAGACCGGCGCGCTGACCAGACCCTGGGACGGCGGCGCAAGCAGGAGAAGGGGGGGGGGGGGCAGGGAGGGAGAGGAGGTCAGCATTGGGCGTCGTTTGCAGGCGCAGGGCCACCAGACGCGCGTACCTCCCACACAAGGTGGCATTCGTTCGGCTCCGAGGCCTCGGTAGCCGCCACGATCGCCGGTTTGGCCTCGGCAGTGGACGCGGCGTCGGCCGCCGGGGCGGACCTCTCGTTCCACTTGATTCGGTTGAGCATCAATTTCTTGTAGTGGTTGGCCGCCTTGGAGCCTGTGCAGGTGCCGGTTCACCGGGAGGGAGGATGTGAGCAGCAAGCATGATACGCTGGGGGGAGGGGAGGGGGGGAGGCATGTATGGAGAACGGGCAGGTGTGACGGAGGGAGGAGGGGGGGAGAACATGTGCGTGTGTGCGTGCAAAGACAACTGGGCTCTGGGGTTCACGCACCACCCTCCACAATGACCAGATTGTTGGGGCTGCACAGGAGCGCCAGGCCAGAGAGCATGAGCTGCCGCGCGTTGGCATCGACCTTGAATCGGTGGCCTCCGTCCGTGAGATCGGTGATCCTGAGGGGGGATATGGCAAGGGACCGGACGTCAGTGGGCTGCTCGCAGGCAAGAGGCGAGGGCACAACGGGGAAGGCCACGCACCGGAAGACAAGAACCCGGATGCCCTTGGCGCGGTCCTGCTCCAGCTTTGACTGGACCTTGCTGCGCTTCTCGGCCTGGGTGAGCTTGCGCTCGGCGTTGGCCTTCTGGTGGATCTCCTGCCGCAGGTCGCGCTGCTCCTTGACCATCATCTCGGCCTTGGTCGGGTCCAGCAGGGCCTCCATGCCGAGCGCACGGACCATGTTCGAGATCTTGACTGTTGGGAGTGCCGGGAGGGGGTGAGAGTGGGTGCGGAGGGGGCGGAGGGCGGTGGCAGCAAGGGGAGGGGGGGAAGGGCCGGGCGACGGGCGCTCGGCCGCTCGGGCGTCCGGTCGTCGGGGCTGGGGCACGCACGCTTGGGCGGGGGCGGCGCCATGAGACCGGCGCGAATCTTGATCTGCTTCTCCTTCTCAAGTTCGAGCTTGCGCATGCGACGCTGCTTCTTCAGCTCCTGTGGCAGGGAACAGAGGAGGGGTCAGAAAGTGGATGGCAAGCGTGGGGCCCAAAAGGAAAGGAAGACAGCCCGAAGGAGCGAGAGGAGGGGGGAGGGGGCAGGGGGCATGCTGTGCACGCACCCGCTTCGTGAGGAAGAGCTCCTTGGTGGGAGGCGGCAGGATGGGCATCGGCGCCTCGGGAGGCACTGGGTGCTGGACCAGGTGCGAGACAGCCGTGTAGTCGAGGCCTGCCTCGCCGGCGTCCACCCCGGCATAGGAGGTGACAAACTGGGCATCCCACCACTCGACAATCGGCGGATCGCCGCAGTACGGATCCTCGAAGGTGTCCGACAGGTCGAGGTTTTCCTTGATGGCGGCCTTGTTGAGGGATTCCTCGACCTTGCGCTTGAGCTCATCGAGCCGCGCCTAAGGGCAGGGGGAGATCGCGCGTTGCGAGGGCGAGAGTGATCCATCGGTCAGAGACCGCATCCGGGAGAGTGGGCAAATGGGGCCGCCGGACATACCTGCTTGCGTTGGGCCTCGGCCTGGTCGACGATGGCGCCCGGCTCGAAGAAGGTCAGATTGCGGTGGCGGCGGCTAAAGCGCGAGGCGGCGGTCGCCGGCGCGAGATACGGATTGACCGGCTCCTTGGCCGGCGCAGTCTTGGCCGAGGTGGTCGCGGCGGTCGGACGAGAGGCAGCATTGGCGGCTGGAGGGGCAGCAGCCACAAAGGCCTGTGCCGCTGGGGCCTGGGCCTTGGGCTGGGGAACTGGGTGGTGGTGAAGGGGAAAGCGAAGCCGTCAGCAGGGGGCGGCACGGCCCGGCAGAAGAAGAAGGGAGGGTGTCCGGATGCGGGCATCCAGGCGGGCGTGGCAAGACGCACTCTCGAACGCCAGAGCCTTTTGGAGAGCAGGATTCCCGCCAGCCAGCAGTGCATCGAGCTTGGCCCGAGCCGCGTCAGCCGAGGCAGCCGCCTAGACCGAGCAGGGAGGGAGGACGGAGGGGAAGGAAGGGCGGTGGGGCACGAAGCAGGGTCAAAGAAAGGGGGTTAGAGATTGAAGTTGGACCCGCGCGGATGGGTGGTGCCTCCCCGGAGGGCGGGACATCATCGCACCGAGGGCGTGGACGCGGTCGTGGGCACGGGGCTCGGCTCAGCGGGAGCCTGGTGGGCGCGCTTGGCCGGGCTTTCGGCAGCGCCCTCGAGCGGCCGCTTCCGAGACCGGGCCAGCGACTCGACCTTGGCCTGAATGAGGTTTAGGAACTTATTGGCACCGAGCTCATCCTTCACGACCGAGAGTAGGCGAGCTTTCAATGTGGGGAAGCAAAAGCACGATCAGAGGCAAGTGGAGGCGAAAGGCAAGACCAGCCATGGATCTGGGCAGAGGGAGCGGAGAGGGGACACGCACAGCGCAGTTGCGAGAAGCGAGTCCCCTCAGCAAGGGAGGTGACCACGACATCGGCCAGCTCGGGATTGGGCAGGAGGAAGAGCTCCTCGATGGTGGAGTCAAGCCAGGGCCGGAGCGCATCCACCTCGGCCGGTGACAGCGACAAGCTCATGGGGTGAAGGACGACGAGGGAGGAGACAAAAAGAGCAGGCTGGGAGGGGGCGGGGGAAGGAAAGAAAGGAGGACAAGAGGGAGGGCGGAAAAGGGGGGCGGCAAACTGGCGGACGGAGAGCGTTGCTAGTCTGCCCGGCGGCCACCCACCGTGCGATGGCTGCTGAAATACCGAGGCCAATCTCGTGGAGCACCCACATCCAAGAATAAATGGATATGTGCAAAAACGTATGGCTTTTTTGTAATATACACGGCCTCAAGGCAAATGAAAAAAAGCAATTGTTGTGTATCCACTAACTACAAAAATGGAGGACTTTGTTGCCTAAAAACATTTAGATATTGTAGAACAATGTGTAACTACATTGAAACATTAGCGATCTTTTGTGTTTTATTCGAGTAGGGCGATATAAAAAGCCCCGTTCCCCGGCTCATGTGCCCATTTTTCCGGCACGCCCCCTCCTTCACCTCGACCGTCTCCCTCTTTTGTCCGCTCCCTTTCCTCCCGCTTTCCTGCCCGAAGGGGAGATATGGATGATGCTCCAAACTCCTCGCCCTCCGCCTCGGACCATGACTCGGACGTCGATTCGGGAGCGGCCTTTTGGCTGACCCTCGGTCGGGCCGCGGCCCGAAACCCGCCCAGCCAGAGCCAGCGCAAGCGCCATGCGCCGCCCCTCTTTTCCAGCCATGCCGGCGTCAAGGTCCACGACCCGTCGGTCATCTTCGCGGCACAGATGTCCCACCTGGCGCCGCTGGAGGCCGAGGGGTGCTTTATGCCCATCGGCGCCCGAGACAAACGCTCGCTGGCCGCTTGGTACCCGGCCCTCGGCGCGGCCAAACTCCTGCGCTCTCGTGGGCCGCTTCTCAAGAGCATGGGTCTTGCGCACTTTCCCCTGCCCGGGACATGGCTGGCACCGGAGGAGGCGGTTTTCCTGCTGGAGCGTGGTTCGCTCCTCATCTGCGATCAGTCATCCTACGAGGCGGCCCTGGCTCGGCAGAGCCCGGCACCCCGGTGCATGTGTGGCGGTGGGCGCCCGGCCAGCGGGTTGGCCCCTGACGCCGGTCTCCAGCCGGTAGAGGGTGCCGGCTTGGCGGCCTCCCCGTGCGTCCCCTTGTCTGGCGACAGCACGCCGACGGGATCCCCCTGTCCGCCGGATGGGCCTCCGGGAGACACGGACCAGCCGGCCCCCGTCTCGGCCATCCGGCCGATGTCCCTCCTGCAAAGCCCGGGCCTGTCCAGCACGCCCGAGCTGGCGGCCCTGGAACTGCCCTGCCGGTGTCTGGTTGGGCTGCTGGATCCGCTGCTGGCGGAGTGTCTCCTCCAAACGCCCGAGACCGTGCGGTTCCTGTCGCCGGCCCTTCTTCGCGCGTGGCTCGGGCACCTGTGCCATGCCACGGCGGCAATGCCGCTTCGGCAGCAGGTTCCTGCTCGATTGGACTGCGATACCTCCTACCTGGCTGTGTATGGGATTCTCAAGCGTTTGGGGTTCGTCTTTCGGCGGCCACGCCACCTGCCGGCGCCTGGCCCGGGCCCATCTCCACCCTTGGCCAGCATCCTGGACTCGTCGCCGGCCCCCGGCTCCGGCTCCGCGCCCCCGCCTGCACCCTACGCACAAATGTCACTTGCTCGGCATACTCGGCCGAACTGCCGGACGTCGGGTGTTTTCACGGCCCGGGCACGGCGCGCCCTGGATATGCTCGGCCGTCGGCGATCTGATCGGGATGCCGGCGCCAAGTCCCCTGCATCACCTGATGGGCGATCCCAAGCCCAGTACTTCGAGCTGTTCCGACCCTCGCGGCACCATTCCTTCCGCCGCAGCAACCCTCCCCCTCCGGATGCGCTGGTGTGGGTGTTTGCGGCCGAGAGCGGACCGCTGGCCGGGGCTGCGGCATCCCAGGCGACGCTCCTGCCCTCCTCGGGCTGTCCGCCCAGCTCGGATCTCTTCCGCTCGGTGGCCGAGGTGGTGGACCGCTTCGGCGGGGCCGGCATCCCGGCTGATGGGGGTCTGTCCCGGCCCCCTGCGGCGCGGATTGCCTGTGTGGACGTGGCCGGGTGTCTCTTTTTTTCGGCTCCCCTGACGGGCGATCTGCCGGACGTTTCAATCGACTCGCCCCCTCCCTCGAGCACGCCGGATCCTCCCCCGGTGGCGGCAAGAAAATAGACAAGGGGCTGTTTTTGTTCTACAAAAAGGAATATCTATAAGCAAGAGAGCCGTCAGAGAAGGAGACGGTGCCAGATGGCGAGGAGGGAAGGGGAGGGATACACATTGGATGGGGAACACATCCTCCCGGCTCATGGCAGAATGCCACGGTGTCCAGAGGCACGTGTGTGTGTGTGTGTGTGTGTGTGTGTGTGTGTGTGTGGCTGGGTCTGTAGGTCAAGGGAAAGCCTCACACACGGGGGAGGGGGATGTCCGCCTCACCGGACGTCTGAGGGGAGAAAATCATCGGTCGGACTGTCGGCGAAGATATCGTCGTCATCATAGTCGTCGTCGTGATCGAGGGCGAAGCCGGCCGTGGCGGCGGCCAGGGCGCCGAGACGCGGAGACCCATTGTCGTCATCGTCATCGTAATGCTGCAGGGTGACCATGGCGACGCTCTCGTCGGTGGCACTGGCAGCCGCATCGCGGAGCTCCCGGTGGCGGAAGTACAGCTGCGCCGGGAAGTACAGGGAGGCCACCATGGTGACCAGGAAGAAAATGTTTGGGCCGAGGAAGCCACTCGGGGCGGTGTTGCCCCAGTAGGAGAAGAGATACTGAGCCAGGCTCATGAGGGCACCGAGGAAGGCCAGCACACCGTAGACCTTGCCAAAGTGGCGGAAGCCGAACACCCGGCTAACATAGTCCGTGAAGGAGCCGTAGAACATCGGGCGGACGACACTGAAAATGGCGTAGGCCAAATAGTGCAGCGGCAGCGAGGGGATGAGGATCAGCACGCTGAAGAGCAGCAGCGAGCCGGAGATCGATAGGAAAGTCACATAGAAGGGCAGGTGGTCAAGCATCCAGCCGGTCAGCGGCGTGGCGATGATGCCGCCCAGGGGGAGCATGATGGAGAAGACCTGCGTGATGAAGACAGCTGGGGAGGAGGGCGGATGATCGGTGAGCAATGGCCAGGGGGCATGCAGAGGGTGTAAACTAGCCGTGCGTCGCTGTGTATGTGTGTGTGTGTGTGTGAGAGAGAGAGAGAGAGAGAGAGAGAGAGCGTACTGTCGGTCTCCGAGTAGCCAAGTTCACGGACATGGTCCTCGACTGTCTGGATGAAGAAGTTCAGACGGAAGAAGTAGATGCAGGTGAAGAGGGCCAGGAAGAGGAAGCGCAGGGAGAAGATCTGCTGGAAGGCAGTCATGTTGTGCATCGCCGAGTCCTGGGGGGCAGTATCGGCACCCGGTGGGAGAGGCGAGGGCACCAATGCAACAAGGGGGGAAGCGGCATTTGTCAGGCCAGGCTGGCACAGGGGCATGGTTGGAGGGGGGAGGGATGCACTCGTGCGAGCGTTGACGTACGGCATTGTTGACCGGTGCGGCGGGCTTCGGCTCGGGCAGGGGCGAGCTGTCATGGTCATCGCTCTCCAGCTCGGCCTCCAACGACTTGAGAGTGTCCGGGGGTAGCTGCGACGCCTTGAAAGTGGAGTCCGGCATCTGTGTGCCATAGAACACGACCATGATGGCAGGGACGATCAGGTACCCGAGGAAAAGGTCCGAGATGGCGACATTGGCATGCTGGTAGAGGAGCTGCAGCAGGGGAGGAGGAAAGGGGTGAGTGACCCTGTGTGCCGAGGGGAGAGTGTGGATCTGCTGGTGCGTGCGTGCGCGTGTGTGTGTGCGTGTATGCAAAGGCATAGACATGGGCAGAGGCATAGACAGAGGCATAGACAGAGGCATAGACATAGACAGGGGCATAGGCATACCTGGAAAATGAGGAAGATCAGGGCCGAAATGTCGAAAGCACCGGAGAAGCAGCTGATGATCAGGCCGGAGCGCTTGGGGAAAGCATTGCAGATACCCATGAGCTGCAAGAGGCGAGGCACATGCAGGGAGAAGGAGGAGGGCATGTCAGTGCTGGCTAAAGGAAGCAAGTGGGCTGAGGGAGGGAGCAAGCCCATGAGACGCACGGGGATCGTGGCGAAGGTGCCGCCAACGGCCAGGAGGAAAGAGGAGAAGTGGTACATGTCGAAGGCGGCTGTGTAGTGCAGGGGGGAGAGAGAGGGGGGGGGGGGGAGGATTCAGACGCAGTGTTATTATCGGATTGGCAGACGCCGCGCTGGTAAGGATCGCCCGGCCGAGGAGGAGAGGCAGGATGAAAGGGAGAGCTAGTGTACGTACGGTTGGAACTGGACGCCGAGAAGAGAACCAGCGCGACGGCGATGCATACCGAGGAGATCATCAGAGACAAGCGCGGGCCATAGCGATCCAGGATGAAGCCAACGATCGGGGAAATGCCCTGGGAGGCGTTGTTTTCGGAAGCCCCGGAGGAAGAAGCGAGGAAGGAGAAGCTGTCAACAACCATGGTTCATGGATGGAGAGGGCCAGGGAGAGACAGACGGAAGCGGACAGGAGGGCCAGGGGATGCGAGACGCACATTGGTCCCGAAGGAGGCAATGGTGAACATGAGGTCGATGCGCAGGATCTGAGCCGTGCAGGGGCCGGAGCCGTCCAACGAGGAGGAGGCGGAGCTCCCGGCCGACCCGGAGACAAGCGGGAGCAAGCTCTTCATGATCAGCCCGCCGGCGGTGGTCATGCTGGGCATGGGAGGGAGCTGGCCCAGCAGCGATCCGGCAAACGAGGAGGCCGACGACAGGGCCGAGGAGGTATCCGCCACCTCGCACAGGTCATGATAAACCCCATCAGCGATCAGCATGGACTTGAGGGCGGCAAACCCGAACACAATACCGGTGGTGAGGCTGCACACATGGAGGGCCGGGGGAATGCGGGGTCAGCTGTGAGGCTGCGAGGCTGGCGAGGCTGGCGAGTGGCCAGCGCAGGGGAGAGGGGGGGGGGGGCGGGGAGATGAATGATGCGCACGCACCAGCACATGACCGTCGACACGAGAATCAGCACCAGGCGCCGGCGGCTGGAGATCTTCTCCGGCGGCTGGACCCGCAGGAACTCCGGGGTCTTGGCCCCGCAGCAGCCCTGGTAGGAGGACGGCTCAAGGTGGTGGGACTCCA
>NW_009242980.1:226597-230267 GCF_000388065.1 Fonticula alba | reverse complement strand
GGGGGGGCTGCCTGGCGGGCCAACGGGGCTTTGTTTTTTTGTTTTTTACTGGGCGTCGGACGCGCTCTCCTGGACGCAGTGTGGGCGAGGGAATGAGAAAGAGGGGGCGGAGAGGGCGGCTAGAGGATGGGACTCTGGGGTTGAGTCGCGATGGGGGGGCTTTTTGGGAGCCGGCGAGAGGGGGGACATGGCCCGCGAGGTGCCCTACGACCAGTCCCCCGGGCCTCGCTCTCCTCGCCCCAGTCTCCCAGCCGCATTCGTCCATCTGGAGAAAGGCCGAAGGCGTGGTGGTTGCTTGTCCCTGAGGCGCCCCCCCCCTGGCGCAAGTGTGGGTGGCCACCGCTTGGATTGTGGCGCCGGTCGAGATCTATCCCTGCTCTCCTCCCCGGGGCCTCACAGGATGTCTGCCAGGGAGATCCACCTGGCGCGATGCGCCCGCGCCCTTGACCAGCCTCTCTGCGCGTGCTAGGCCCCCCTCCCCCCCCCTTGGCCCTCACACCACAAGCCCATCTGTCCTGGCTGGGCCGCATGCGGGTGGCGACACTGCCGCGTGGGGGGGGGGGTCCGGGCTGGAGGGCGGGCCTGGCCCGGCACATCTGCCTAGCTGGGCGACGGAAGGGGGCCGCCCGGTCCCCTGGCCCCCCCCGGCCCCCGCCCCCCGCGCGCCCCTGGTGCGAAGGAACCAATGCACCGCTGGGCTGCGCTTCTGCCTGGCAACACGTTGGGGCAATTTTTTCTCGCACCACAGGGCCCCTTTGGCAGGGCCAAAAGCACGCCGCCCTGTCGGACTGGGACACCGCTTGGGGGAGGGGGGAAAGGGGCGCGCGCTCCCCGCGCGCTGGCCCCGCGTGGCGGATCACGGAGCGCCCCACAGTGTGGGCCGCTCGCCCCCGCTCTGGGAGAGTCTCTCGCTCCTGACCCGGGGCCAGGGGGGGGGGGGGGGGGGCGGGGCAACAGCACTGTTGCTATCCCCCCTTCCGCCGGGCGTGCACACCGAGGGAGCTTTCCGGCGGCCCCTCGCCTGCCCCGGCGGGGCGGGAACGATCGGTGCCTGGCCAACCCCGGCCACACCACGGAGGGGCCCGGGGGAAAGAGCGGGGTCGTGCCCGCCGCGGTACGCCCCACAGGTCTCCCCTTCCGCCGGGGGATTTCGGGCGGATTTTCACGTGAGAAGCTGCTTTGGGCGGGGCTCGAAAAAGGGAATGGAGGCGGAGGGTATCGATCCCCCTGCCTGCCGCATGCTAAGCGGCCGCTCTACCATTTGAGCTACGCCCCCGTAATCCGTCATTCCTCTCCATCTTTCGGAATAAATATCTTCATGGTTTGTTTGTTGTTCGTGAAACGTGTCTAGTTAGTCTCTCAGAAGCGCCCGAACAATGGACCATATTCAGGAGGGACCACGGAGGCGCGGCGGCGGGGCAGCGGGGCGGAGGCCGGGCGAATGCGAGCAGAAAGAAAACACATACCCACACACATCCATATACATATGTATATCCAGGACACGACCCGGGATATGGCGGGAAGTGCGCTCACACATGAACACCGGGACAAGCACACGACAGGAGCTATCTATGACAATGTATATTCAGGAGGGGGAGGGGGAGGGGAAGGGAAGGGGGGAAGAAGAAATGGACAAAGGAGAGGGAAGAGCCGAGCCACGAAACGCAAGGGGGTGAGAGCAGGGCAGGGAGCGTTCGCAGGCGGAGGTCCCATCGCGCCCGGCATGCTCGCGCGGTGCTTGAGCAGGAGGAGGAATGCAGGGGGGGGGGGGAATGTGGGAAGGAGAAGTCGCAAGGTGTTCGCACAGCAAGGCGAGAGGAGGGGGGAACGCGGCACATGCATGCCGCACTGGCACGCCTATTCTTGCATCCAGACAACATGCCCACACGTGCACATGCCGCGGAGCAGGAGAGCAGGGGGAGGAAGAAGGGAGGACCTTAGCGGAGCTCGGCAATCAGACCAAGGACAAAGTCGGTGGAGGAGGAGTTGCCACCCATGCAGCGAGTGCGGATCTTCCCGTCGGCAACGACCTTGTAGATGGCGTTGTCGATGTTGTCGGCATAGGAGCTGAGGCCGATGTGACGAAGCATCATCGTGGCACTGGTGAGCATGGCAATCGGGTTGGCCAGGTTGCGGCCCTGGATGTCGCGGGCAACATGGCGGGCGCCCGGCTCGAAGAGGGCAATGTCAGTGCCGATGTTGGCACCGGCACAGACGCCCGGGCCGCCGATCAGCCCGGCACCGATGTTGGAGATGATGTTGCCGTAGAGGTTGGGCATGACCATGACATCGAACTGGTGGGGCTTGGCGACGATCTGTGCACGGGGGCCGGCGGCGTCGGGGCGGTGTCGGGGCGGCGCGGGATGGGTCGGTGCGCGAGGATGAACGGGGAGGCGGGGAGGCGGGGAGGCGGGGAGGCGGGGAGGCGGGGACGGAGGGTGAGCGACATGGAACAGGCGATGGGGGAGGGGGGGCGAGGGAGAGGGAGAGGGCGCCAAGAGGAGAGCCGCAGCCTCCTGCCCCGGGCCCGACCGCAAGAGGCAGGCAGAAGAGGCAAGAGGCCGGCACGCGCGACGCACCTGCATGGCGCAGTTGTCAACGATCATGGAGTCGAAGGCGATCTGGGAGTAGAGCTTGCCCATGTCCTCGCAGGACTTGAGGAAGAGCCCATCACCGAGCTTCATGATGTTGGCCTTGTGGATGGCGGTCACCTTGGAGCGGTTGTTCTGGCGGGCATAGTCAAAGGCAAACTTGGCAATGCGCTCGGACCCGTGGGCGGTGACGACCTTCAGGGACTCCACCACGCCGGGGAAGGGCTCGTGCTCGAGGCCGGAGTACTCGCCCTCGGTGTTCTCACGGATGATGACAATATCGACATCCTTGTGGCGGGCCGGGAAGCCGGGGATGGACTTGCAGATGACCAGGTTGGCGTACAGGTCCAGCTCCTTGCGGATCTGCAGGTTGAAGGACTGGGACCCGGTGCGCAGGATCGGCGTGAAGAGCACGCCCTTCAGGCCGACCTTGTTGCGGCGCAGGGACTGGACGGCCTCGGAGATGTCCACGTTGCCTGGTTGTGGGGGAGCATGGGCCGGGGGAAGGGGACGGGGGAGGGCGCGAGTGTTGTCAGCAAGGACAGCCAGGAGGACAGACGGGTGCGGAGGGAGGAGTGGCGACAGCGACAGTGGCCGCGGAGAGGGGGGAAGGGGGGGGGGGAGAAGTCATGTACCAGTCTCATCGGGGACGAGATCGACAATGTCGAAGACGACCGGGACCTCGGCGGCCTTGAAGATGGCGCGCACGGAGTCGGTCAGCTCGCGGCCAATACCGTCACCCGGGATGAGGGTGACGGTATGGCGGCCGCCGTACTTGGTGGTCTGTGTACGCGTGTGCATGTGGGCAGGCGAACGAGTCAGCAGAGGCGAGGGAGGGGGGGGCGGTCTGGAAAAGGGCCGGACGGGTGGCGAGAGGGGGGGGGGAGGAAAGGCCAGGGCGGAGGGCAGACGCACGTTGAAGTTGCGGTTGATGCTGGGAGCCTTGCCGGTGGTGGGAGTGAAGACGTCCGAGCCGGCGGTGGCAATGACGTTGGGCTCCTCCTCCTGGGTGGTCGAAGTGGGAGTGGAGTAGAAGCGGGCCTGCGTTGCATGTGCGTGTGGGAAGGGAGGGAGGGGGG
>NW_009242980.1:220823-225507 GCF_000388065.1 Fonticula alba | reverse complement strand
GGGGGGGGGGGGGGGGGGGGGGGGGGGACGCGGGCAGCGCCCACATTTTCACGGCACCCGACCATTGGCACGCATCCGGCCCTGGCCGGCCGGAGACAAGGGGGCGGGGGGGGCGCGCGTTGTTGCGCGGACGCCCTCTGGGGGGAGGCTGGCCGGAAGGCGGCCCGCAGCCCTGGCTCCGCGCTCGAGGCCCGGCGGCCTGGCCAGGCCAGGGAGCCAGGTGTCTGGTTAGTTGGCAGCTTTTCCGCCACCGCGCCGCCGCACGCCCGGCCAGAGCCGCCCGGGCGGGCAGCCCCCCCTGCCCGCCTGCCCAGCTGCTCGGCCAGGAGCCCGGTTTACCCTGGACCTGGGCCTGGCCCAGCGCGGGCATCGACGCTTGCGGCCTGGCCAGCGGCCAACCCCTTCGCCGCGGGTCGGGACTACGGGCGGTCGGGCGCAAGAATGTGGTCAGGAAGACATTTAGGATCGGCCCGTGATGTGCTCCGGCCCGTGGTGCCGGGCGCATGTGATACATCCCGGAGCACCTCCCGCCGTTGCTTCGATCGGCCCCGGCGCCCGCCGGAGGCCGCGGCCGGGCGACGAGGTGCGATGCGCGCGGGCTCCCCCCAATGAGTCGCTTCCCGCCGCCGCCGCTGCGCAAGGCGCCCGGAGGAGGGCCGGCAGTCGAGGGGCACGAGACGCCAGCGCGGGGTCGATCTTCCCCTTCCCCCGGTCCCCGGGGCAGGAGCATGGCTGCGGGCTGCGGGGCGCTCGATCCCTCCGCCCCTGGAGATGGGGTGGGGAGGGCATTTTGCCACGGCGCGTCCCTTCGGCAGAAGGGGGTCCCCACCGGGGCGCAGCCCGCATGATGGCCAATCACATCTCTCTCTCTCTCTGTCTTTCTTTCTTTCTCTTTCTCTCTCTCTCTCTCTCTCTTTCTCTCTCTCCCTGCCTCCGTCCCCCCTCACAATCCATATCACACGCACGCGCGGACATAGGCCGAAAGCATGGTCAATCCAATCGACCGGGCCAAGTTGGAGAGCATCCTCGCGGAGGATATCCCCACCAGCCCGGGGTTCCGGCTGAAAGGTGCGTCCCGGTGGCCGATCCCTGTGATGCGGGGCCTCCGCCCACCCGCCCGCCCGCCCGCCCGCCCGCCCGCCCGCCCTCCACCGGGCTGTGGCTGATCCGGCCCCTTGACTGACCCCGAGCCAGGCCGCGAGAAGCAGTACTGCTGCGGGTGCAGCCTGGACGTGACGCGCTCCATCAGCATCCGGTGCGCCGTGTGCGAGGATGTCGACCTGTGCGTCGAGTGCTTTGCCCTCGGGGCCGAGGTGGGCCTGCACCTGCGCGAGCATCCGTATCATGTGCTGGACACCCTGGACTATCCGCTGTTCACGGCGGACTGGTGGGCCGACGAGGAGATCGCCCTGCTGGAGGGCATCGAAAAGCACGGGCTCGGGAGTTGGTACGATGTGGCGGTCTTCATGGGGACCAAGACTCCGGAGGACATCGACGACCACTACAAGCGCATCTACCTGACCGGGCCCCAGGCGCCGATGCCGGTACGAGGGGCCGATATGCTGTGCAGGGGTGCCGGGGGCGAATCCATCCTGCGTGGTGTGCATGCGCTGACTTCCTTTCCATTTGGCTGTCCATCTTTGGGGGGGGGGGGGGGGACGTGCTGCCGTGGTTCCTGGTCCCTGGTTGCTGGCCCGCCCTGGTCGCTCCCTCTTGCGGTCCCGGGGATCCGGTCCACCAAGCGCACCGACATCCCGATCGACCCGGTCGAGGAGCATGAGTATCGGCGGAAGCGCCTGGCGCTGGCTCGCGGCGCCGGCAGCCTCCCGGCGCCGGTCCTGCGCCACGAGAAGCCGGATCCCAGCGGCCCGGTGTGCCACGAGCTGCCGACCTACATGCCGCTGCGCGGGGAGTTTGAGGTCGAGCATGACAATGACGCCGAGCAGGCCATCACCAATCTCTTCTTCAATGATGAGGAGGACTCGCCGGAGGACATCGGTGCGTTTGCCCGGGGCGGGGCGGGGTTCCATTTTGGCTGGTGGCTCTGCGCGGCCCGCTGATCGGGATGAGTGGGAGGCTGTATGCTGGCTGACCGGGGACGATCTGTGCGCTCCTCCGGGCCGGGGCCGGGGCCGGGGCCATTGTCCGTGTGTTGCCTTTCTTTCCTTTCGCCCACCTGCCGGACATGTGCAGAGCTCAAGCTGAAGATGCTGGAAATCTACAACTACCGCCTCGCACGGCGGTATGAGAGGCGAAACTTCCTCCTCGAACGGGGCTTGGTGAACTTCAGCCTGGTGCGCTGCCTGCCGGTGTCCTCTTTCGCTCGCCCTCTGAGCATGCTTCGCGGTGCTCTGACTGACGCTGTTCTTCTTTTTTTTTCTTTTTTTTCCCTCGCCGGGGTGCGTGTCCCCCCCCCCTCTGGCAAACACACACACACACACATACACACATACAGTACCGGTCCGAGGAGAAGCACCGGTCCAAGGAAGAGCGAGATCTGATCAATCGATACAAGGTCTTCTCGAAGCTCCAGTCGCACGAGGACTTCATCCTCTTCGTTGAGGGTCTACTGAGTGCGTTCTCCGGCGGGGAGAGGGGGGGGGGGGGGGCCTGCCCTTTTTCTTTGCCCCCTGGCCGAACAGTCTGCTCCAGACGAGGCGAAGTTGCGCTGACACTCCGGCCGGGCGCGTCCGCCCGCCCACAGACGAGCACCGCATCCGCCAGCGCATCGCCCAGCTGCAGGAGTACCGCCAGGCGGGCATCCGAACCGAGGCCGCGGCGGCCACATACGAATTGGACAAGATTGCTCGCGTGCGCTGCTGCTGCTGCTGCTGCTGCCTACCTTGCCCTTTCTCTGTCTCTCTCCGCCTTTGCCTGCGACACATGGCTGTGTGCCTTCCCCTTGCCGCCGCCCGTTTGTGCTGACTCACCTCCCTTCCTTCGGCAGCATCACGACCCGGCCAATCGGGTTGTCAAGCCCGGATCGACGCTACTCATGTCCGGGGGACTGGGGCATGGGGGTGCCTCCGGGCCGGGCTCGGCCGGGCCGGGCGCCGGCGCCGTGTCATCCCGACAGTACCGCGCAGCGCGCGACCAACACCAGGTGCGTGTGCGACACCCGTGCCGCCATGGCACACCTTCTCTCCCCGGGGGCCCTCCCCACCACCAGGAGGAGCCGGACCCGGTGATCGATTGCTAACTGCCCCCCCGGCCCGGCAATCCCCCCGACCACACCGCGTGCGCATGCCCGCGTGCACTTGTGCGCGTGGACTTTCGACAGGGTGCTGCCCACCCACGCCGCCAGGGCCCGCTGGACATCACCCACTGCGAGGGGTTCCAGCTGCTGTCGGCCGAGGAGGCGCGGCTGTGCTCCTTCCTGCGGCTCCTGCCACGCGCGTATTTGACCCTGAAGGAGACCCTCCTGTCGGAGGCGAAGCTGGCCGGCGACAAGGACGGGGTGCTGACACTGGACCGGGCGCAGGCGCTGGTTGGTCTGGACCCGGACAAGGTGGAGGCGTGCTATCACTTTTTCCAGAAGGCCGGGTGGATAGGCCCGACGCGCCGGGTGCGCCCCCGCGACGACAGTGTCTGACGAGAGAGGCGCGGGAGGGAGGAAAAGGTAAAATGAAACCCCTCTGGCCCCATGTGTTTCACGGAGCGTCGTGCGCCTGCGTGTGTGTGTGTGTGTGTGTGTGTGTGTCCATTTTTGCTGCCGCGAACGGCGAGGGAGGAGCAGCGGCGGGGCTGCCGCGGCAAAAGAGAGAGGAGTGCGTCGACCGGGAATCGAACCCGGGTCTACCGCGTGGCAGGCGGCAATTCTACCACTAAACCATCGACGCTTGCTCCTCCTGGCCTTGCTGCGCGGTGGCCACATGAAGGCATTCCCGCTGGGAAGGGCTTGGGGGTCCGTTGCCCGCGCCGGTTGGCCCTCCCCTCTCTTGCCCTGTTGGTGGCGGACCAGGCAGGGCAGCAGGTCGGCAGCAAGACAGCGGCGAAGGCGTGCTGCTCTCGTGGCTCCGGGCGGCACACGGGGCCTGCTTTTGTTTTTGTTTGTTTTTTTTTCTCCCCCTCTTGTGCCCGAAGGAAAGGACACGGGGCAGGCATACGAAGCAGCTCGGAGGGGGGACAACCGCCCAGATCAGGGGCCGGCCTGGCACACCACGCCGTCTGCCAGGGAGGAGGCGGGCGACAGGCGAGCCGGAGGGCTTGCGGCGCACGCGACCAGGCGCGGGAAGGCCGACCAGACGAGAGCGACTGTGTTTATGTTATATATATATATTGAAGACTCGTTGGGGTGTGAAAATAGGAGGGAAGAGGCGGTCCCTCCTTTCCCTCGCGACGGACAAGAAAGACGGCCACGAGGGCGGCGAGAGGGGCGGCAGTCTGCTGGCTCACGCGCATGCAGGCGGGGAGGGGGGGGGGGAGGGGAGTAGCATGTGCGGATGCGCGTGCGTGTGAAAGGGCACACCTGGCGTGTGTGTCTGCGAACACCACGGGCGGTGCACCACACGGGGAAACGCCAGCACACACACACACACACACACACGCGCACACACACGCACACACACGCGTATATGCGCATATACGCGTGTATGTGCACATACCCGGGTCTCCGGCAGCGGGCGTGTCCCCGGCAACGTGACGAGGGTTCGCACCCCCTAGCAAAGAGTGCGCATAGGAGGGG
>NW_009242980.1:215640-220813 GCF_000388065.1 Fonticula alba | reverse complement strand
TCTCTCTCTCTCTCTCTCTTTCTCTCTCTCCCTGCCTCCGTCCCCCCTCACAATCCATATCACACGCACGCGCGGACATAGGCCGAAAGCATGGTCAATCCAATCGACCGGGCCAAGTTGGAGAGCATCCTCGCGGAGGATATCCCCACCAGCCCGGGGTTCCGGCTGAAAGGTGCGTCCCGGTGGCCGATCCCTGTGATGCGGGGCCTCCGCCCACCCGCCCGCCCGCCCGCCCGCCCGCCCGCCCGCCCTCCACCGGGCTGTGGCTGATCCGGCCCCTTGACTGACCCCGAGCCAGGCCGCGAGAAGCAGTACTGCTGCGGGTGCAGCCTGGACGTGACGCGCTCCATCAGCATCCGGTGCGCCGTGTGCGAGGATGTCGACCTGTGCGTCGAGTGCTTTGCCCTCGGGGCCGAGGTGGGCCTGCACCTGCGCGAGCATCCGTATCATGTGCTGGACACCCTGGACTATCCGCTGTTCACGGCGGACTGGTGGGCCGACGAGGAGATCGCCCTGCTGGAGGGCATCGAAAAGCACGGGCTCGGGAGTTGGTACGATGTGGCGGTCTTCATGGGGACCAAGACTCCGGAGGACATCGACGACCACTACAAGCGCATCTACCTGACCGGGCCCCAGGCGCCGATGCCGGTACGAGGGGCCGATATGCTGTGCAGGGGTGCCGGGGGCGAATCCATCCTGCGTGGTGTGCATGCGCTGACTTCCTTTCCATTTGGCTGTCCATCTTTGGGGGGGGGGGGGGGGACGTGCTGCCGTGGTTCCTGGTCCCTGGTTGCTGGCCCGCCCTGGTCGCTCCCTCTTGCGGTCCCGGGGATCCGGTCCACCAAGCGCACCGACATCCCGATCGACCCGGTCGAGGAGCATGAGTATCGGCGGAAGCGCCTGGCGCTGGCTCGCGGCGCCGGCAGCCTCCCGGCGCCGGTCCTGCGCCACGAGAAGCCGGATCCCAGCGGCCCGGTGTGCCACGAGCTGCCGACCTACATGCCGCTGCGCGGGGAGTTTGAGGTCGAGCATGACAATGACGCCGAGCAGGCCATCACCAATCTCTTCTTCAATGATGAGGAGGACTCGCCGGAGGACATCGGTGCGTTTGCCCGGGGCGGGGCGGGGTTCCATTTTGGCTGGTGGCTCTGCGCGGCCCGCTGATCGGGATGAGTGGGAGGCTGTATGCTGGCTGACCGGGGACGATCTGTGCGCTCCTCCGGGCCGGGGCCGGGGCCGGGGCCATTGTCCGTGTGTTGCCTTTCTTTCCTTTCGCCCACCTGCCGGACATGTGCAGAGCTCAAGCTGAAGATGCTGGAAATCTACAACTACCGCCTCGCACGGCGGTATGAGAGGCGAAACTTCCTCCTCGAACGGGGCTTGGTGAACTTCAGCCTGGTGCGCTGCCTGCCGGTGTCCTCTTTCGCTCGCCCTCTGAGCATGCTTCGCGGTGCTCTGACTGACGCTGTTCTTCTTTTTTTTTCTTTTTTTTCCCTCGCCGGGGTGCGTGTCCCCCCCCCCTCTGGCAAACACACACACACACACATACACACATACAGTACCGGTCCGAGGAGAAGCACCGGTCCAAGGAAGAGCGAGATCTGATCAATCGATACAAGGTCTTCTCGAAGCTCCAGTCGCACGAGGACTTCATCCTCTTCGTTGAGGGTCTACTGAGTGCGTTCTCCGGCGGGGAGAGGGGGGGGGGGGGGGCCTGCCCTTTTTCTTTGCCCCCTGGCCGAACAGTCTGCTCCAGACGAGGCGAAGTTGCGCTGACACTCCGGCCGGGCGCGTCCGCCCGCCCACAGACGAGCACCGCATCCGCCAGCGCATCGCCCAGCTGCAGGAGTACCGCCAGGCGGGCATCCGAACCGAGGCCGCGGCGGCCACATACGAATTGGACAAGATTGCTCGCGTGCGCTGCTGCTGCTGCTGCTGCTGCCTACCTTGCCCTTTCTCTGTCTCTCTCCGCCTTTGCCTGCGACACATGGCTGTGTGCCTTCCCCTTGCCGCCGCCCGTTTGTGCTGACTCACCTCCCTTCCTTCGGCAGCATCACGACCCGGCCAATCGGGTTGTCAAGCCCGGATCGACGCTACTCATGTCCGGGGGACTGGGGCATGGGGGTGCCTCCGGGCCGGGCTCGGCCGGGCCGGGCGCCGGCGCCGTGTCATCCCGACAGTACCGCGCAGCGCGCGACCAACACCAGGTGCGTGTGCGACACCCGTGCCGCCATGGCACACCTTCTCTCCCCGGGGGCCCTCCCCACCACCAGGAGGAGCCGGACCCGGTGATCGATTGCTAACTGCCCCCCCGGCCCGGCAATCCCCCCGACCACACCGCGTGCGCATGCCCGCGTGCACTTGTGCGCGTGGACTTTCGACAGGGTGCTGCCCACCCACGCCGCCAGGGCCCGCTGGACATCACCCACTGCGAGGGGTTCCAGCTGCTGTCGGCCGAGGAGGCGCGGCTGTGCTCCTTCCTGCGGCTCCTGCCACGCGCGTATTTGACCCTGAAGGAGACCCTCCTGTCGGAGGCGAAGCTGGCCGGCGACAAGGACGGGGTGCTGACACTGGACCGGGCGCAGGCGCTGGTTGGTCTGGACCCGGACAAGGTGGAGGCGTGCTATCACTTTTTCCAGAAGGCCGGGTGGATAGGCCCGACGCGCCGGGTGCGCCCCCGCGACGACAGTGTCTGACGAGAGAGGCGCGGGAGGGAGGAAAAGGTAAAATGAAACCCCTCTGGCCCCATGTGTTTCACGGAGCGTCGTGCGCCTGCGTGTGTGTGTGTGTGTGTGTGTGTGTGTGTCCATTTTTGCTGCCGCGAACGGCGAGGGAGGAGCAGCGGCGGGGCTGCCGCGGCAAAAGAGAGAGGAGTGCGTCGACCGGGAATCGAACCCGGGTCTACCGCGTGGCAGGCGGCAATTCTACCACTAAACCATCGACGCTTGCTCCTCCTGGCCTTGCTGCGCGGTGGCCACATGAAGGCATTCCCGCTGGGAAGGGCTTGGGGGTCCGTTGCCCGCGCCGGTTGGCCCTCCCCTCTCTTGCCCTGTTGGTGGCGGACCAGGCAGGGCAGCAGGTCGGCAGCAAGACAGCGGCGAAGGCGTGCTGCTCTCGTGGCTCCGGGCGGCACACGGGGCCTGCTTTTGTTTTTGTTTGTTTTTTTTTCTCCCCCTCTTGTGCCCGAAGGAAAGGACACGGGGCAGGCATACGAAGCAGCTCGGAGGGGGGACAACCGCCCAGATCAGGGGCCGGCCTGGCACACCACGCCGTCTGCCAGGGAGGAGGCGGGCGACAGGCGAGCCGGAGGGCTTGCGGCGCACGCGACCAGGCGCGGGAAGGCCGACCAGACGAGAGCGACTGTGTTTATGTTATATATATATATTGAAGACTCGTTGGGGTGTGAAAATAGGAGGGAAGAGGCGGTCCCTCCTTTCCCTCGCGACGGACAAGAAAGACGGCCACGAGGGCGGCGAGAGGGGCGGCAGTCTGCTGGCTCACGCGCATGCAGGCGGGGAGGGGGGGGGGGGGGGGGGGAGCATGGGTGACGCTGTCGAGACAGGCATTAACAGCAGCCGGAGGACTCGGCGGGGCTCTCCTTGACGTCGACGACCACGGTGGCCTTGGCATCGCGCTTGTTGTTGCTGACGTCGTTCTCCAGGATCTTGGCCACGAGGGCGCGGCAGGCCTTGTCGATGTTGACGTTCTCCTTGGCAGAGGTCTCGAACCTGCGTCGCGCGGGGTGAGACGGGACCGACCAGGTGGAGCGGGCGGACGAGGGGGTGGCAGGTGAGGATGAGAGGGACCGGCGAGGGGGGATGAGAGGGGTGGCGAGCGAGCATGGGGCCAGTGCGGGAGGGAGCCTGCCGCCTTGGTGGGGGGGGGGGGGAGAAAGCACGCAGGGAGCGCCGCCCCAGGCCTGGATACACTTGTGCATGTGTGTGCATGTGTGTGTGTGTGTGTGTGTGTGCGTGTGCGGCGGATGGCACAATGAAGGGAGAGGGAGAGGGCGAGCGAGGAGGCCCCTCCTCCGCCGACCGCCTCGCCGGTGTGCACGCGCGAATGTAGATATGACGCACCAGCCGATGAAGCCCTTCTCCTCGCAGTACTTGTCCATCTGGGCGGCATTGCGGACAAGGCCGTCCTTGCTGAGATCGCACTTGTTGGCCAGCAGGACCACCGGGATCATGGCGTCCCCGGGAAGGCGGACCTTGGAATCGATGTCGGACTTCCACTTGGACACCGCCTCGAAGGTGGAGGTACGAGTCACATCGAAGACGACCATGGCACCGACGGCGTCCTTGTAGTAGACACGGGTCATGTTGCCGAAGCGCTCCTGGCCGGCGATATCCCACAGCTGGACGCGCACGACGATGTTCTGCTCCCACTGGAGGACCTTGAGGGCGAAGTCGACACCGATCTACGGGGTGTGTTTGGGGAAGGAGGGGGGGCGGAAAGAAGTAGAGAGGAGAGGGGAAGAAGGGGAGCAACGAAGGAGGACGACGAAGGAAGGTGAGTGTGGGACCCAAGGGCGGACAAAGATGGAACCACAGGGGTGGGACCACAGGGCGCAAAATGCACAGCAGGAGGCTGACACTACAGGCGGCGCCGATGGAGAAGGCGTCTGGTGATGGGGGGGGAGGCGGCAAACATGCGGGCGACGGCGAGAAGAACAGGAAGTGAGGTGGCCCACGAAAGAACGCACGGTGGAACGGTAGAAGTAAGAGAAAATGTTGTGCACATAGCGCTTGATGATACTGGTCTTACCGGTGCCGATGTCACCAACGACGAGGATCTTGAAAAGGAACTCCTTGGTCTCACCGGTGGCTTCGGACTGCATTGGTGCCAAACGGGCGCGTGAGGTATGTGCACGCGAGATGCAAGCGAGGAGGGCGAGAGGGCGAGAGGGGGGGGGGCGAGTGCGCATGAGTCAGGCAAGGGACCGGTGAAGAGGCATACACATGGAGGGCAAAGACCCCAAAAGAGCAGGGGGGGGGGACAGAGGCGAACAGCCTTGGGGAGGGCCGCGGCCGAGGGGAGGCGCGGCGGCTCGGGCAGTCGCAGAGGGAGCGAGGCGGGAGCGCACCTGAGACATTGTCTGCAAGAGGAGGGGCACACACAGCCGACGATAGGGCGCGCGCACAGACACACACACACACACACACGGGGGGGG
>NW_009242980.1:213564-215630 GCF_000388065.1 Fonticula alba | reverse complement strand
GAGCGTGCCAGAACCGAAGAGGTGCGGAGTGGACGCAGTGTGCATACACACGCGCGCACATACGCAGGCAGGGCGGAGGGGAGACGTACGAGAAAAGAGGAAAGGCTGAGCCTGCTGGAGGGAAAGCACGGGGGGGGGGGCGAGAAGGGGGGCGGGAGGAAAAGGAGGGGGGAGGCGGGGTGGCGTGGGGGAGGGGAGGGGGGAGGGGGAGGGCAACCGATGTGGCAGATGCTGGGGGCGGACCCGCGCCGGGGCCCCGCTTTTTGGATATGGATCCGGAAAGATAACATAACCTGCCCTGCTCGGGGGCCCGGGGGGGGGGGACGGGTGACCAGGGCGTACGAAGGCCCACCCGCCTCTCGGCAGGCCGGGGAGCCGGGAGATCCCCGGCGCGTTTGCCGCGGGCTCCACCCGCCCGGCCGGGTCCGGGGCCAGGTCGCGACAGGGCGGCGGCGGCAAGCGGCCCGGCGGCTGTGGGCGCGCACGGAGGGGCTTGTGGACGACGCCCGGGGGGGGGGGGGCTTGGGCCTTCCTCACGGCTGGGAAAGGCGCCGGGGCGGGGGACAACTTGGCACACCGACCGGGCGCCGTTCGTGACCGGCGGCAGTCACGCACCTCCCCGGGGCCCTCGGCTTGGAGGGCTCCCGGCCGCGCGGAGAGGGAGCACCCGGCTGTGCCGCGGGAGACAAGGGAGAACCGGACCGCGACGCGCACCGCGCCCGGGGGCGGGGTCGCGGCCGATGTGCGGCTGGGGCCGGTGCGCGGGCAGCGTCCCGGCCGCCCCCGCGGGGCCGCTGTGGTCGGGAAAGGGGGGGGGCTGGGCCAGGCGCGCCGGGAATGATGATGCGCGCTCCTTGGTCCCCCTGCGGCGGATTGAGGCTCCAGCCCGGGGTGACCTCGCCCGGGAGGTCACTGGAGCCTGGCAGTGCACAACACGCCCCGGCGTGTCTATTGTACCACGCAAGTGTGTCCGTGCAAGTGTGCATACCGAGGGCGGAAGAGGGACGCTGCGGCCGGGAGGGCGGGGCCGGGCGCCCCCCCCCCCCCGAGGCGGCAAACAACACCATCCGCGCCGGGACCTGCGGCCGGGAGGCACGGCGGCGGCGGCGGCGGCGCCGAGGCAGGGCGAAGGGGGCAGACGTCGGTGCCCACAGGCGCGAGATAACACAGCGTCGCCCGGCCAGCTGAGAGCAGGCCCCTGGGAGGGGAGGTGCTTTCATGCTGGCGGGTAATAATAACAACAATAATATACTGAGCGGAATATTGTTGGCCTCCTGGCCGGTGGCCTGCGTGTGTGTGTGTGTGTGTGTGTGTGTATGTTATCGCCGCGGTCCCGCTCTGCTCCTCTCCGACCACGGGCGTATTTCGCGACGGTGTGGCATCGGCCGTGCACGGCGTGCTTGATGGCCGCGTCCCGGTGGGAGGACCAGCGAGCATCGGGCGGGGGGAGGGAGGGGGGGGAACATTCGCGCGGTCGCTGTGTGCTGCGTGCCGGGCTCCCCCCTCCGAGCCCCGGTTTGGGGCGCCTGTTCTCGGCCCCCGCCGCGGCGCCGCGCAGGGGGAGACGGCACCCAGCCCCTCCAGGCACGAGCACCTCCAGCACCCCCCCCCAGGGACGAGGGTTCTCTTCGCGCTCACCAGAACAGCCGGGGGTTGGGGGGCCGTCGCCCCGCGGGCGCCGCCGAGAAGCCGCCCTCCCCCCCTCGCGCTCGCGCGCGCCTCCCCGCCCGGCCGTGTGTATGTGTGTGTGTGTGTGTGTGTGTGTCGCCGTCCCTGTTGTTCCCCGTCCCGGTCCCCCTAGCGGCTATTGAGCTTCGGGCCCTGGGCGGCGACGGAGGCAGGAGGGGGGGGGGGAAGAGCATCTGCCGGGCGGGCGCCCGGCAGTGGGGCGTGGGAACCGTGGCCGCGGCTCGGCGGCCGAGCGCTGAGGAAACCGGCGGAACGGCGCGCGGCCAGCCTTTGACCCCCTATCTCTCCGCGTGCGGGGGGGGGGGGGGAAGAGACCCAGAAGAAGGGCGTACGCGCCGGGCTCTAAGGTGCCCCCGGTGTGCGGCCACTCCAGGCGG
>NW_009242980.1:208749-211717 GCF_000388065.1 Fonticula alba | reverse complement strand
GGGGGGGGGGGCCGGCTCTGAGGGCTCTATTCTGAGGGGGGGAGGGGGGACACGTCTGTTCCTGCGGCGCCCCGTTTGTGGGGGCCAGCGGGGTCTCCAACCCACCCGGCAGAATGGCCCAATCCCGGGCTCAATTAAACAGACCCCGAGACGTGTGTCTTGGGAGGGGGAGGATCCCGAAAATCCCCAACGACGTGTGCTGACTTCGGTGATCACGGGCTCGCTGGCCATTTTGCCTGAGCACGCTGCGGCCGCCACGGAAAAAACACCCGGTTCGTCGGCGAGCAAACATCGGCACCCCTCCCCCGCTCGCACGCACCACGCCAGGGGGACGCCGGCCACAGGCGCACCCCCCCCCCCCCCCCGGGAGGCGGGGGCTCGTCCGGGCTGGCCAGGCCGTTGGGCGCAGTGGGCATGGCCACGAACACGATGTGGCTTGAGGGACAGGCAGGCAGGCAGGCAGGCATGCAGGCGCATGTGCTCGGCGTGCGGGGAGTTTGCCCGGGCTGGGGCCCCATCTGCAGGCGGGGCAGCCCAAATGGCCGGGTGCCGGTAAACCACGGCGCCCCCTCTGCCCGTCCTGCGGGCGCTCGCTTCCCGGCATGTGGTGCCTGCTGGCGGCTGGCCTCCGGCCGCGGCGCCGGGGGGGGGGGGGGGGGGGGGGGTGCCGTTGGAGAATGGTCAGCTCACCTGGCGTCGGGGCCCTGTCTGCGGCGGCCACGCGCGGCCGTTTTCCCGGTCGCCGCCGCGGCCTTCGGAGCGCCCCGGGCGAGCAGGCGTGAGTCGGCGGTGACGCAGGTTGTCCGGGCGGCCGGGCGGGTCGCTCGCCCGGGCGGCCGGGCGCACGCCGCGGCCGCGGCGCGCGGCGAGGCCCGATGCTGGCGCCTTCCGGCCGGGCCGTTTCCGGCTCTCCGTCCCCCACGCCCCCCCCCCCCCCCCCGGGAGGGGGTGGCGCATTCCGCGCCGGCGGGCCCGGCCTCCCCCCCGGCTTGCGCATCGGGGACGAACGGTGCCCGGCTGCGGGATGGGGGCCGGGGCGAACGGCGGCGGGTCCGCCTCCGGACAACGGCACGCGCCGCGGCCGGGCGACTCGTCACGGTCCGGCTGTGGGCCGGGGGGAGGGGGGGGGGGCGCACCAAGCCGGCGCAACCGCGCCCGGGGCTGCGGCACGGAGAGTTCGCGCGGGCCCTCGGGCGCGGCCCATCCCCCGACCGGGCCCGGCCTGTGGGCTGAGGCTGCTTCGCGGGGCGGTCTTTTTCGCCCGGAGGCCCCCCCCCCCCCCCCCGGGCCGGGCTTGGGGGGGGGGGGGCTTCGGGGGGGGGGGTTTTTCCCCCCGGGGAGCCCCCCCCCCCCCCCCGGGCCGGTGTGCGCAGGGAGAGATAGCGCGCCGGGCCTTTCACATGCGACGGGGCAGGGAAAAAGATGGGCGCGGTGGGAGCCGGTATCTTGCCCCGCCCCCCGCCCCTCTTCGGTCGGACCGCCGCCCTCCTTCCCCCGGGGGGAGGATTGGGTGCTCATTAGGGGGAATTAATAATCGGCTTCCGGCGGCGATCTCCGGTGATCGCCCTTTTTGGGGCACCTCCTGTGGGCCTTTCCCCGGCTGGCTGGCTGGCTGGCGGCCGCGGCGCCGGCGCCCCGGCGGTAACGACAACGGCCGCCGGCCTGATGAGAGGGAAGCCCGCGGGTGAATGGCGGACGCGCCGCGGCCGGCCGGCCGGCCCGGGAGTCCTCATTCGTTGGTACCACATGTTTCGGCCCGGGCGTGCTTCGCTGGGGGGGGGGGCCTATCACCCCGGTCGGCCGGGGCGCGCTGGGAGGGGGCGGGGTCCGGCGACCGGCGCGCTTTGCCGTGCGCCGCGGCCGGCGCAGGCGTGCAGCCGACCCGGTCTCACGCACTCGCACCGGGGGGGGGGGGGGGGGTGGCGTGGCCGGTGCAGATTCCCCAGCGAACATGCCCAGGGGCATGCGCTGGGCGGCGGGCGGCCACGGGGGAGCTCGCCCGGCCGAACACCCGGGGCCGGCCTCGCGGGCCCGGGGGCACGCGGGGCAGGCGGCCAGGGCTGCCCTCGCCCGGCGCCTTGACCGAGCGGCCGCCCGCGGCCCGGGGGCGAGGACGCTGCATGGCGCGCCGCGGGGGGTGTGTGTGTGTGGCCCTTTTCCGAAAGCCGGCCCGCACGCCCGCAGGCGCGGGGGGTGTCCCCTGCTGCGGTGGGCAGGCCGCCGGTGTCGCCGGACGGGCCCGAGGGCGCGCCGGCAGATCGCCCCTGGCCGCCGGTGCCAAGGGGGGGGGGAGCCAGACGAGCGAGGCGGAGCCTCGGCCCCGGCCGCGCGATCCGGCATTCTTGCCCCCCCGTGCGCAGGGCCAGCGCCGCTGGCGTGCGCGGCGGGGCGACGCACGCGCCCCCGGGCGTCGGCCGTGAGACAGGGCGGCGATCGCGCGCGCTCGCACCAGTCCCCCCCCCCCCTCGCCCCCTCGCCCCCTCTCGTCCTGGATGCTGTGCGGCCGGGCCGCTCCTTCTCTTTTGGGCGGCGAGCTCCGGGCCGACCCCGGGGGAAGAACTGGGAGCAGGGCCGGGGCCGGCATTTTGTCGGCGTGTGGCGACATCGGGGCGGAGCGGGGGGGTCGCGGCGCCATGAACCGGATCCCTGCCGCGCAATCTCCCCTCCCCCGGGCGCGCGCTGATCTGCGCCTCCCCCTCCGCCCCGTCCGCCCCGCCCCCGCCCCCCGGGGTGTGTGTCGCGCCCCGCCCCGCACCAGCTGCTGGCCAACGCAGCCCTGCCAATATAAGGACAGCCGTGGGCAGCCCCCGTGCCGGCGTAGCCAGCTCCGGAAACGCCTACGTGCACACGAGGACCTCCCCCCCCCCCATCCCCACCCCGTATATACACATCCCCATTCCCTCCCTCCTCCCTTGCCTCCCTCTCGCCCCCCACGCATTGCTTCGCGGGTTTTGCCCAGCCCCTCCCC
>NW_009242980.1:200543-208165 GCF_000388065.1 Fonticula alba | reverse complement strand
CCCCCCCCTCCGGCTGTGCCCGGCCAGGAACCGCGACGGAGCCCGATCACCATGGTGACCATCGAGCTCACTTCGCTCAAGAAAGACCCTGAGGAGGGCGCCCACCCGTCGGGCCTCAACGGCGCCGGTGGCAAGACCGCCCCCGATGGCGGCGCCCTCTCCCCTCCCCACATCGACAGTGACAAGGACTCCAGCCGAGAGCCCTCCGGCGCGCTGGCCGCCACCTCGCCGACCGGCGCGCCATCGGCCCCGGGCGAGGAGGCCCTCTCGCTGGACTCCATCCGGGCCACCTGGCTGCCGGTGCGTGTGCCACGCGGGCCGACAGGCGGCCGACTCCCCCGCCCTGTGCTTCTTCGCTGGCGCCCTCTGCGCATCGCCGCGCATGGACGCCCGGTTTTAACCCCCCTCCCCCCACCCCCACCCGCTCCCCACAGCACGACAGCCCCGATCACCCGGAGAATGCGCGCGTCACGCCCCCCTCGCTGGCCAAGTACCCCACCTGGGTGCAGGGGCTCTACCGGAGCCTCTTCCCCCGGGCGCGGCCAGCCACCAATGAGGTCATCACCGCCAAGTACACCTACTGGAACTTCCTGCCGAAGAACATCTTCTTCCAGTTCAACAACGTGGCCATGACCTACTTTCTGCTGATCATCCTGCTGCAGGTGTTCTCGGCCCTCCGGGCATGGCCCTTTGCCCTGGTACGTGTGCCGGCCCCCCCCCCCTCCTTCCCCGCTGTGCCGCCATGGCCCGCGTGGGGCCATCTCATGCCACCGACAGGGCGAGACCCCCTACCCCCCCCCCCCCCGCCCCCCGCCCCCCGCCCCCACTCACACCCTCACGCTCGCCCACACAGACCCCCCTGCCCTTGGTGATTGTCCTCGTGTCGGCCGCCGTCAAGGACCTCTACGAGGACATCAAGCGCCACCGGATCGACCGGTCGGTCAACTACTCGGCCACGCACAAGTTCGTGGACGGGCTCTTTGTCGAGACCCACTGGCGTGACATCCGCCGCGGGGACATCCTGCTGGTGGGCAAGAATGAAACCTTCCCGGCGGACATGCTGATCCTGGCCACCAGCGACGGCGAGGCCCCGACCGGGGCCTTCTTCGTGGAAACCAAGAGCCTCGATGGCGAGACCAATCTCAAGCCGCGCTTCGCGCCGCGGGTCACCTCCGGCCTGCGCAGCCAGATCACCCTGGCGGCCATGCTCCGTGGCCCGGGGCTGCGGGTGTCCGTGCCGGCCCCCTCGTACGACATGAACAGCCTGGAGGGCGTCATCCATGTGGGCGGCGCCACCGGCACCGGCACCACCACCCCCTTCAACATCTCGTCGGTGGCCCTGCGCGGGTCGTCGCTGCGGACCACCGAGT
Organism: Fonticula alba; assembly: GCF_000388065.1. Classification (NCBI taxonomy): domain Eukaryota; order Rotosphaerida; family Fonticulaceae; genus Fonticula; species Fonticula alba. The sequence goes on along the minus strand of NW_009242980.1, from coordinate 206,795 downwards.
GGGTCATCGGCGTGGCCCTGTATGTGGGCACCTCCACGCGCATCGTCAAGCACACCAGCCTCCGGCCACACAAGCGCACCTCCATGGACCGGATTCTCAACCGGCAAATCCTGGTTCTCCTGACATGCACGGTGCTCCTGTGCGTGGTGGTGGGCGTGGTGCATGGCGTGCGCATGGCCCACCTGCTGGACATCCAGCCGCCGGTGCCGTTCTTGTCGCTGCGCTGGACCAGCCCCGGGCTGGTGGGCTTCATGGCGGTCTTCACCATGATGATCATCACGCAGAACATCGTGCCGATTGCCCTGTATGCCAGTTTGGAATTCATCCGCCTCATGCAGTCGTACTTCATCCGGGAGGATGATGCGCTGCAGCACCGCAAGACCGGCGAACGGTGCATCCCCCGGTCGTGGAATATCCACGACAATCTGGGCCAAATTGAGTATATCTTCACCGACAAGACCGGCACCCTGACCACCAATGAGATGCGCTTCCGCTTTTGCACGGTCAATGGCCGGGCCTATGGGATGGAGAGTTCGGCGGACTTGCGCCGGACCCGGTCCAGCCCCAGCCTGGACCGCATGACGGACTACCTGCAGGCGGACCCCTCGCGGCAGGCGCCGGATTTGGAGCGCGGCGTGGCGTCCACCCGGCGCGCGGCGGCGGCGGCCGGCGGCTTCCTGCCCGGGATGGTGGCCGACCACCACCCGGAGGATGTCCTGCTGCCGATGTCGGTGCTCAGCCCCAGCGGGGAGATGGTTCTCATTGAGACGGTGTCCGGGCCGCCCAGCTGGCAGGTGCAAAACCGGCAGAACCCCTGCTTCGCGGCGCACATCGACTCGGATTTCCACTTCGCCGATCGCCACATGGCCGAGCATCTGATGCAGTCGTACGACCTCCGGTGGTCTTCGCTGGCCGAGGCGGCCGAGCGCCTGACCCCGGACCAGTACCATGTGGCTGTGTTGGCGGAATTCCAACTGGCCCTGGCCCTGTGCCACTCGGTGCAGTCGGAGCTCCTGCCCCATGGCGGGGAGGCCGACGACCGGGCGGATGGCCAGCATCATCACCATCATGCTGGCGATGATGGGTGTCTGGCCGGCCACCGGCATCATCATCACCACCCGGCCGACGGCCTGGCCGTCATCGGCGGGGACACGGGGTCGGTCGGGTCGCGCGGCAGCAGCAGCCCCACCGACAGCGATGACGACGATCCGACCATCGGGGATGATCCGCTGCATGGGCGGTGCCGGCATCGGGCGGCCAGCAGCAAGGCCGGGCCCGGGGCCGGGGCCGGGGCCGGGGTCGCCGGCATGGTGCCCCCCTCGCCGTCGATGGTGGCGGCGGCCGCGCAGCCGCACGACTATTCCGGCGACGATGCGGCCTTCCGGATTGCCTACAGCGGGTCGTCCTCCGATGAGACGAGTCTCGTCAAGGCGGCCAAGAACTTTGGGTATGTCTTCCGGGAGCGCGATCGCGACACGGTCAGCGTGACGGTCCTCGGGTCGCAAGTCCGGCGCTTCAACCAGCTGCACCAGGTGGACTTCGATTCGACGCGCAAGATGATGTCGGTGGTGGTGACCCCGGCGGGGGCGACGGCGGCGACCGGCCCCGGGGCCGAGGACATGGTTTATGTCTACAGCAAGGGGGACGACAGTTCGATCCTGCCGCGGTTGTCGACCGCCGCCGGGCGCAATGACCCGGAGGCGGTGGCCGCCGCGCGGCATGGGCTCCACCAGTACAGCCAGATCGGCCTGCGGACCCTGTGCATCGGGTATCGGGCCATGCGCCGGGCGGACTTCGATGCCTGGATGGCTCGGTATCAGGCTGCCCTGGCCGAGGCGGATGATGGGTCCGGCCGGCGGGATGCGCTGCTCGGCCGGCTGACTCGCGAGCTGGAAACCGACCTGACGCTGCTGGGCGTGACGGCCATCGAGGATCGCCTGCAGGACGGCGTGCCGGAGGCCCTGGAGCAGTTGCAACTGGCCGGCATGAATGTCTGGGTGCTGACCGGCGACAAGTGCACCACCGCCGTCAACATCGCCACCGCCTGCCGGCTCATCCGGCCGGGGGACATGCTGCATCCGATCACCCGGGATGTGGGTGCTTTGGCGGAGCTGGCGGCGGAGTTCCGGCTGGATGCCGATGCGCTGACGGGCCCCGGTGCCGAGGCCCCGAGCATGGACCAGCTCCTGAGCCAGGCCGAGGCGGCGGTGATGGCGGCGGCCAGCTCGGCCGGCGAGGGTGCCGCCTCCTCCCCCTCCGGGCATGTGGCCGTGCTGGATGGGACCTTCTTCGAGGGGCTGGCCCAGCACCAGGACCGGTTCCTGCGGCTGGCGCAGCACTTCCGGTCGGTCATTTGCTGTCGGATTTCGCCGCTGGAAAAGGCGGAGATCGTGCGCCTGGTCAAGGAGTCGGACATGCGCCGGGGGCTGACCCTGGCCATTGGCGATGGTGCCAATGACGTGAGCATGATCCAAACGGCGCACATCGGTGTCGGCATCAGCGGCAATGAGGGCCGCCAGGCGGTGGCCGCGTCGGATTACAGCCTGGCGCGGTTCCGCTTCCTGCGGCGGCTGCTGCTGGTCCATGGCCGGTGGTCGTACAGCCGCATGACCGAGGCCATGTACCTCTTCTTCCAGAAGAACTTCACCCTGACCTTCCCGATGTTCATGTACCAAATTGTGTCCATGGCCTCGGCGCAGATGATGTACCACTTTTCGTATCAGATGTTCTACAATTTGGCCTTCACCTGCCTGCCGCCGATTGTGGTGGCCATCTTCGACCAGCCGAATACCTCGCAAGCGGCGCTGCTCTTCCCGCAATTGTATCGCGACTACCACAAGCGCTTTTCCACGCGCATGTTCTGGCTCAATTGCCTGGACGGCCTGTTCCAGGGGCTGGTCTGCTTCACGGTGTACTTCATGATGCTGGCGGATGAGCTGGCCGCGGTGACGTCGGCCGATGGTCGGACCATTGACCAGGTGGATGCCGGGTTTGTGCTGATCTCCTGCATTGTGGGCTGCTGCCTGGTGACCTTCACCCTGCAAACCAACCACATGTCCTGGCTCGGTGCTTCGGGGATTGTCCTGTCGGCGGCCATCTTCCTGGTGTACCATGTGGTGGCGGCCTACTTGCCGATTGTCTTCTTCTTCGATCTGTATGGCGTCATGCCGAATGCCTTCAGCACGCCGGGCTTCTGGCTGGTGCTGCTGCTGGTCCTGGTGACTGGCATCCTGCCGCGGCTGGTGTATTGCTCCTTCTCGATTGTCTTCCTGCCGGATGACCAGCAGCTGGTCCGGGAGCTGGAGCGCTCGGGCCAGCACCTGTCCTGCCCGTTGGCCGATGGGTTCCTGGAAACCGGGGAGCTGACCCTCCTGCCGGTGGTCCCCTCGCGGGAGGATCAGGACGAGCTGGCGGCCGGGGCGCTGTCCAGCCGCGCGATGGTGGTGTGCTCGATGGATGCGCTGGCCCTGTTGAAGAGCGAGTGCCACTGCCCGGGGGCCCTGGTCGGGGCCCCGTGTGGGCATCGGGTTTGCGTGTCCATGGTGGCAGGCCACACGAGCAAGGAGGCCCTGCTGCTGGGGTCCGGCAAGGAGGCCGCCCTGGTGGCCGGGTCTGCCGGTGGCGGCGGCGGCCCGGCGGTGGATGTGATGCTGGCCACCGGGACGCCCCTGTCCGAGCACAAGTCCTCGGCCTTCTCCAGCAGCGCCAGCAGTGCCAGCAGCGCCGATGGCGATATCGGCGGCGGTGGCGGCGTCGCGCCGGTGGCAATCGCCGCCGCCGCCGCCACGGCCGCCGGCCCCAAGCAGCAGCATCTGCCCGACATCGCTGAGGCGGCCATCCTGACTACCGGGCAGCAGCAGCCGCCGCCGTCCGACGGCGATGATGATGGTGCTGGTGGCCAGGGCGTTGCTGGCGGTGATGCCGATGATGCCCATGGCGCCGGTGGTGGACCGGCTGCGGCCGGCGCGGCGGGGATGATGACCCCTTCGCCGGCCGGGCAGCAGCCGCCGCCGCCGCCCGCCGCCGCCGCCGCCCCGGCGGACCCGGCGGACGAGTCTCTGGCTGCCGAGAGCACGCGCGAGATTCTGGCCAGCAGCGGCGACGAGGTGGTGGTGGTGGTGAGCGTCCCGGCGGCGGCCGGCGGTGGCGGTGATGCCACCGGCCGGCGGATGTCCATCTCGCCGCTGCACAGCAGCGACAGCGACAGCAGCAGCGGCGACGATGACGACGGTAGCAGCTCCTCCGACTCCAGCGGCTCGTCCGTCTGGAGCAGCTCCTCCGACGGGTCCTCCTTCACGACGCAGAACGGGTCGACGTCCTTCCTGACGTCGACCGACGAGTCGCTCGATGTGATGTCGCACATGGCCCATGGCGGTGCTCCTCCCCGGTAAGGGGGGCGGGCTGCGCAAGTCCCCTTCGTCACCCCACCTCCCCTCTTCTCCCCCATGTACTTGGCGTCCTTCCTTTCTTTTCTCCCCCATTTTCTTCCTCCCCTTCCCCCCTCCCTCCCGCGCGGCGGTGCACATGCAACAAATGCACATGTGTGCGCCAGGCGGCGCGGGGGGCCGGAGGCGGCAGCGAGGGGAGGGGGTTGTGCGCGCGCGCACGCAAGGGGGGGCGCCGGGCCAGCCGCCCGCCCCCTTTATTGTGGTGCTCGGTGCACACCTCACGCACACAGTTCCCTGCTGGTAATCCCCCTCCCCTCCTGTCGCGGGCTCTCTTTCCCTTCTGCTGTATTTCTCTCTTCCCCCCTTTTCCTCCCCGGGCCGCAGCGGCAGCGGCAGTGCGGCTAGCGGCGAGCCGTCCACGCGTCGGCGCGCATCACGCTTCATGCCTCTCCCCCTTCCTTTGTCCTTGTTCTCCCCCTTGTTTAGTTCTTCCCCCCACTGCTCCGCCCGGCTGCTGTGCAGCATGCAGCACCGGGCGTGGTGCCCTTCTCTCCCTCTCCCCCTCTGTTTCCTGTCGCCCCGCCCTGCGAATAGACATTCTTCCCTCTTCTTGGGCTCTTTTTCCCCTGCTCTCAGGCACACTGGCCCTGCCCTTCGCCGGGGAAGGACAGATCCGAGGGTGTGCTGGGCGGGCATTTGTCCTCCACCGCTCGGCCCCCTTGCCGGGTTGGGTCTGGAAAACCTCCCGCAAGGCGCGGCGCAGCGGGGGGCTGTGCGGGACGGCCCGGCGCTCGTCCAGTTGTCTGTGTGTGTGTGTGTGTGTGTGTGTGTGTGTGTGTGTGTGTGTGTGTGTGATGTCTTGGTGCCCCTCAAGGTCGGAGCTTCCCGGCCCCGGGCCCGGCTGACGGAACGCCTGTGCGGCGCCGAGCAAGCGCGCAGGAGCAATTGTGGGTTGACCGCGGCGTCGCGCGTGACGCCGTCACGGGATCGGCGTCGATACGGCGGTATCTGGATTTCTATTGACAATCTGCTTGGTTGGCGGCGGGCGGCGGGCTGGCGCGGGCGAGCGCAAGGGCGGGCGGCGGGGGCGGGGGACGGTCGCCCCGGGGGAACTCGTCATATGGGGGCGGCTGCAGAAGGGGCCCCGGCCGTGCCGGGCCGCGGAAGGGGGCAGCCGACGGCCGGAAGACCCCGCGCCAGCGCGTGGATAGGGCCCCGGGGACGCCCTGTGGCACTGGGGGGGCGGCGACAGACCATCGGGGAAGAAGGAGGAGGGGGCACCCTGCACGCGCGCGCGCGCGCGCACGGCCATGCAGCAGGCGCGTGGAATGCGCGCACGAGCCACACACACACACAGCCTTACCCCTGGCGCATCTTCCCTCGGCCACTGCCGCACGGACCGCATCTCATCGGGGGGTGCCTTCGCCCGGGGCCGGGCCCGGGTCCGCTTGCGGGCAAGAGACTCCCTTCCTTCCTCCCCGCTGGCCGGTATCCCCCGCCCTTCCCCCCTCTGTTATTTGTGCTTTGCCCCCTTCCCCCTTGCCCCCTCAATGAGCACGCTCGAGTACGGCGACGCCGTGGTCATCCCGGCGGATGCCGATGGGCTTGCCGCCGCCCCGGGGGCCGAGGCCCTGCCGTCGGCCGTCGAGGCGTCGATCATCACCGCGGAGACCGTCAGCCAGCTGCTCCCCCGAAATGCCGTGCCGCCGGGCTCCATTCGGGAGAGCTTCACTCGGGCCTGGTCGCGGTCCATCACAGGGTACGTGCGCCCGGTCGGCTGTGCCGATGCTTTGCCCCTTGCCTGCTGTTGCCCTCGCATCGGGTCCCCCCCCCCCCCCCCCCCCCCCCCCCCCCCCCCCCCCCC
>NW_009242980.1:197870-199023 GCF_000388065.1 Fonticula alba | reverse complement strand
GAGGCGGAGGACAGGTGGCAGGCGGGGAAGCGGAGGAGAGGGCCGGGGGGCCGGTGGAGCGGGGAAAGGATATGCGTTGATCGGTTGACATGGTGGCCCGAGGGAAGTAGCATCGGGTCCACCAAGTCCCGGCCTGTCAGGGCGTCGTGCAGCTGCTCCGGCGAGGGGGGCAGCTGCTGGGGCGTCGGATGGCCGGCAGCGTCGGCGAGGCAACCGCCCGCCGGGGGGGTGTCCTCGGCCTCGGGGTTGGGGGGTGGCCGGGCGATTTGCAGGACCAGGGCGCGCCCGAGACCGATCTGCGGGGCGCCTGCGCGCAGGGACGGCCACGGAGGCGCGCGGCGTCAGGCTCGACATGGCGCGGACGTGCCCAGGGCGAGGGCAAAGATCGAGGTGGAAGCGGCAACGCACCGCGGAAGATGTCCACCGCCAGGCGGCGGATGGGCAAGTGGCGCGCCGGGTGCCTGTGTGTCTGGTGTCGGCCGGCCGAGCACCGAGCCACGGACGCCGTGGCACCCTACGCGACCCGGATATGCCGGCAGCGAGTCAGTCAAAAGAGGGGGGAGGGGGCGAGGGTGTGCTGGGCGAAAGGGCGGCGCGGCTCCTCGCCCACCCACCCCCCACAAGCGGCGCACCAGGAAGGGGACCATCGGGGCATCCAGCGGCCCGGCGGTCGGCCACCAGGCGCGGACGGCAGCCGCCACGGCCGGGCCCGGCAGCGCGGTCGGCAGCCAGAGGAGCAGCCATGGCGCCGGGTGTCCGACGAAGTGGGCGTCCCGGTCGAGGTCGAAGCGCCCGATGACCGTGCCGGCCGTCGAGCCGGACAGGCAGCACGCCGCATCGGGGTCCGGCTCGGCGGGAGCCTGTGCGATGGCCGGGGTGGGGCGGCGGCGGCGGCCGCCACCGCCGCCGCCGCGAGCCGCGGCCGTCGGCCGCGGGCCGGGCCCGAACCAGGCGCGCACCTCCACCGACCGGCAGCCGCCGAGGGTCCGCAGGCCCAGGCGCGGGGTCACCTGCAGCTCCAGGGCCAGAGCCAGGAGGTGCGGGCCGTCCGGCCCGGGGGTGCCTGCCAGCGCCGGCCGGATGTCCACACGAACCGGCGGCTTGACGAAGGGCGCAGTCAGGAAGCCCTGCGGTGCGGGGGGGGGGGGGGGGG
>NW_009242980.1:195724-196658 GCF_000388065.1 Fonticula alba | reverse complement strand
GGGGGGGGGGGGGGGGGGGGGGGGGGGGGGGGGGGGGGGGGGGGGGGGGGGGGGGGGGGGGGGGGGGAAACGGGAGACCGAGAGAGGGAGCAGCAGGGGAGGCCCCGGGTCAGGGGCCCCACAAGGCGGGTGCGATGTCGGTTGACCGGGTGCCGGTGAGTCGCCGGCTGCGAGCAAGGTAGCGATCGCCAGCGGGGTCACGTACCGCCGGGAAGGCCAGGCCGCATTCGGTGCAGGTGCTCCCCGGGGGGGCCAGGCGGCCGGCGACCGCGCACCCGGCGCACCCGAGGCTCGGTGTCAGCTCGAAGCCGCTGGCCGCCGGAACCGGGCCGAGTGTGGCCGCCGGGCCCAGCCCCGGGGAGGGTGCTGCCTGGGGTGCTGGCAGGGCCGGCGGCGGCGGCAAGGAGGCCGGGGAGGGTCGCCGGCCCGGGCCACCAGACAAGCGGGTGTCCGGGAGGTGGCTATGTCCGCGGCCGCGGCCGCGCCCCCGCGATGCCGGCCAGTGCGAATCGGCCGGCCCGGTGCGCAGGGGAGCCGGCGCCGCGGTGATCCGAATGTTCGTCCGATCGGCCGGCACCCACGACAGGACAAGGGGAGGCTGGTCCATGGGTCAACCGGGGAGGGGAGAAAGGGTGTATGGCCTGTCTCCGCCAGGAGGGCCGGGGCGGGCAAGAGGGCAGGGGACGGGGCGGAGAGGGGAGGTGGAGGCTCGCAGGAGGGGGGGCGGGGACGGCGGGATGGCGGAGAGGGCGTGCCGATCTGGCCGGCCCTCGGGCGCGGTGGCACGATTGCGGGTCATCAATGGCCGGGGCCGGCCGTGCGGCGGCAACTGCGGGCCCGTGCCCGTGGCGTGATGTGCCCCGAATCACGGGCACTTCAGGCGCCAACCGCCGACGCCGCCTGCGATCGACTCCGCTAGCTAATCGCTTGCGGG
>NW_009242980.1:192524-195714 GCF_000388065.1 Fonticula alba | reverse complement strand
GTGCCGATGCTTTGCCCCTTGCCTGCTGTTGCCCTCACCTCTTCGCCCTTCCCCCCCCCCCCCCCCCCCCCCCCCCCCCCCCCCCCCCCCCCCCCCCCCCCCTCCTCCCCCCCCTGCACCCGCTCATCCTACTGGAGGCGCCCAACTGACCGCCATCCCCCCTCCCCGTTCCCGGCCGCATGCCCCTCGCCCGATAGCTTGGTCCGGTCGCAGGCCGGCCTTGCTAGCATGCTGGAGGACTGGCTGGACGAGCAGGATGTCGATGTCGCCGACGCGATGGCCCGGCAGCGGGCCGCGCGTGATGTGCTGGCCGCCAACCGCGTCAACTACCGAACCCCGCGGGCGCCGTACACCAACAAGCTCCAGCCGTCGTGGATCCGCCAGCACAATGGCTCCTCCTCCTCCTCTTCTTCCTCCACCTCCTCCTCGTCTTCGGGCTCCTCGTCGCCGTCGGGCGCGACGCCGACCCCTCGGCCGACGCCGGCCGGCGCCGCGGTGCCGCAACGCCCTCAGAAGCCGACCGCCGGCAGCGGCGGGGCCTCCAGCGGCAGCGGGTCCGGCAGTGTCCTGGACCTTGGGTCGCTGATTGGCGGCCCCCTGACACCGGCCGGCGACGATGAGGACCAGATGTCGGTGGCGGCGCTGGATCAGACCGCCCACTTCCGGTCGCTTCCCTCGCGTGTGACCTGCGCCAACCAGGGCACCGAGACCATTGTCCGCGTGCGTCGTGGGCCGTCGGGCCTGCCGGGCTTATGTCGCAAGCGCGAGTCCTGTCTCTGACACTGTCACCCTGGTGGCATCCCTCTCCTCCCATCTCGCCTCGGCTGGCCCATATGTCTGTGTGTGTGTGTGTGTGTGTGTGTGCATGGCAGTACATCTGCCCGGACCCACACGGGATCCTCACCCCGGCCGAGTACCAGCAATCGCCCCCTTTCCCCGTGTGCCCGAGCACCTGTGACACGACGGACAGCCAGCCCACGCCGGCCGGACCGTGCGACCTGGCCACCTGCTGCCAGGCCTTCCATGCGGTGCGTGTGCCCGCACTGATGCCCCCCCCCCCCCCCCCCCCGCGGGGATCCCCCGGGCCCCGACCATTGACCAACGACCGCCCCCCTCCTCTCCCTCCTCTCTCTCCCCATCCTGTTCCCGCCCTTTGCGCTACTTTCGCGAGTACAGTGCCAGTGCACGCGGCTCTACTCGCTGCGCGATTGCTCCGGCCTCCGGCCGGTGGCATGCCGCATCTCGCCGAACACCCCCCAGTGGCTCAGCTGCTTCCGGGCCCAGCCGTGCGTGAGGACCAACTTCCCGCGGCATTGTGTGCTTCCTTTTGTCCGGGGGGGGGGGGGGCCCCCTATGACTGACGACCCCTTTGCCGTTCACCGGCGCGCGATGCACACAGCCTGAGCGACAACTTCCCCAGCACCTGCCCGCGAGTCTCGGGGTCGGTCCCCTTGAAGATGTCTTACCGCGTGGAGTGCTCCTTCCGCGATCAAAACGTCGAGGCGGTGTACCCGCTGCGGATGCTGGCAGCCGACCACCCGGACCTGGTGCGTATGTGCGGCGGCGGGGGAGAGGGGGCCTGGTCGGAAAACCACTCGCCCTGGGGAATGGCCTTCCCCTCTTATCTTGCTTGCTGACACCCTTACCGAGGGGCGGAGGGCCGGCTGCTGCCCTGCTGGTGCTGCATTTCCCCCGCCTTTGGTCCCTTCCCCCCGGCGCATGCACAGTTTGCCGGGGCGTATCTTCAGCTGCGGCCGGTGCACTCGGACCGCCTGGGCCATGAGGGCAAGCACTTTTCCCGGGTGGATGTCCCGCTCGGTGTCTTCACCGCGGCCGTGCCGGCCACTCCCAGCCAGGACGACCCGCAGGTGGTCCCCGGGCTGGAGCTGAACCTGCCGGAGCTGCTGCGCGAGGATCCCGTGGGCTACGCGCGCGGCCTCGGAGCCGTGTACTTCGAGGTGGAGCTCCTGGGCCTGGAGCCCCTCGGGGTTGGAGTGGATGCCAGTGGCCTGCAATCCCTCGGGTCGCGCTCGGTGTACCTGTACAATCGCGCGGTGGACTGGCAGGCGGTCGAGCTGGCCGAGGTGCCGAAGGCGGTGGCCGGGCGCCTGGCCACGCCGGTCAGCGGCCCCCTCCTGGGGGGGGCCCTCGGCGGGTCGCTCGGGCTCCTGGTGCTGGGGGCCCTGGCGGCGGTGCTGGCGGTGGTGATCGTCGGCCGGCGGCGGGGGCGGCGTGGCGGCCGGCCTGCCGCGGGATCCTCCCCCTCGGCCTCGAAGGAGCAGCCGGCGGCCGGCCGTGGCAGTGGCGACAAGTCGATTGCCATGCACCTGGGCGATGATGCCGGCCCGGGGGTGCCGCCCGAAGACGGCAGCAAGTCCTCCTCGGGGCTGTCCTCGGACCTGTCCTCCGACGCCACATCCTCCACCATCTCCAAGGGCCTGTCGGAGTCTGGGTCGGTGGTGAGTCGGCTCTCGCATCGCTGAGCATGGCCCTTGCCCGCTGTCCGGCGGGGTGCTGGTGGGCATGGCTCCCGGCCTCCTCTGGCCCCTCCCCTTCCTTTGTCTTTCGGTCCCCCTGTGTTTGGCCGGGCGCGGGACGATCGGCAGTTTCCCTTCGGTCTCGCGAGCCGCCAGGTATCAAAATGCACGAGGGCTCTGTGTATAGGGCCCGGCGTTTGGGGGCGCCCGTCTTTTGCTGGCTCTTCGTGTGTGTGTGTGGAGGGGGGGGGGGGGGAGCGGGAGGATGTGTGGTAGGTGCGACACACGCATCCCTGCTCACCATGGACTCGGATGCGCGGAGAAAAACACGCAGGCCGCCCCGGCCCTTGCGGATCTATGTCTATTCCGGCGGGGGGGCCGGCGGGGGGGCCGACGGGGCGGCTGGATTCGCGGGGTCCGCGCGGAGGGCCTCAAGGAAGCGGGCGCGCTTGGCTCGAAGGTCCTCGCGCTGGGCACGCACATCGAGGGTGCGCTTGACGACCGGGTGTGTCCGGCGCAGGTCGATCAATCGGCGGAGGTCCGAGTCGGCGAGGACCGCCTCGCGCAGGGGCTCGCCCGAGAAAGGGTCATGCTGGTGGCCACTTTGCAGCCACGAGGAGAGTGTGGTTTGGCGAAAGGGGGGGGAGGGGATGGGCGGGGAGTCGGTTGGGCAGGGGGCGTGACGCACGGAGTTAAGGAGAACAGCATCTCGG
>NW_009242980.1:189703-190896 GCF_000388065.1 Fonticula alba | reverse complement strand
CCCCGCCATGTCTACCCCGCCCTGCCAGCGCTTCGCCTGCAACCTGCAGAACTGCATTGAGAAGTATGCCTTCGAGCGGGACCCGGAGGTGGGGAAGCAGGCCTGCCAGAAGGCATTGGAGAACCTGCACGCGTGCTGCCGCCGCCTGCGCGACAAGGGCCAGAGCAGCTCCGTCTGCCCGGAGGTCCTGATGCCGGCCCCGGCCCCGGCCAAGACGCCGCCGGCGCAGTGAGGACCGCCGGCGGCCGCCCGCCCCCCCAGACGCATGAGGACCCCGGGGGCCGGCCCGCTCCGCTTACCGTCCCCTCGGGTGTTGGCGCCCCGTCGGCCGTCCTGCCATGGGCACGCGCGTGGCCATGGGGTGCTCGGGCGGTGGAGAGGCCCCGCAGCGTGGTCTGCATGTTGTGAATGTATATTTGAAGGGAAAGGCAGCGGAGGCTTCGCGTGCATGGCTCTTGTGGGGACATATGTTGGCGTAAATTGCGCGGCCCCTGTCGACGTGCGGGGAGGCGAGCGCCAGCCACAGAAAGGGGGAGAGGGAAAGGGGGGGGGGGGAGGGGGGGGTGGACGCGCCGGCCAACACCATGACCCGAACAGGAGCAGGGGCGGACGTGCGCGCATGGACACACTCGCCCATGTGCGCGCGTACGCACGCGCACCCACACCCGCTGACGGAGGTACGCGCGCGCGCGCACTACTGGGCGATCTCCTCCCACACGAGACCAGCGATGGAGGACTCCCCGGCGGTCGGGCTCCAGAGGGTGACCCCGCCGGTGGCGTCGGACACGGCCAGGATCACGCCGGAGGGGCTCCAGCTGACGCGCCAGACGGCCGCCGGCCAGAGGCCCTCCTTGGGGGGGGTGGCGTCGGTGGCGTCCGCGGTGGCGGTCGCGCGCGGCCCCGGGAGGCGGACGTTGGTCCAGGTGGCCACCGGGGTGGCGCCGGCCGCCGCGGCGAGCGACGCCACCGGGCGCGAGTGGATGACCACGGTGCGGTCCTGCGAGCAGGACGCCAGGACCAGGCTCAGGGCGTCGGACCCGGAGGCGGTGGGGATCAGCCGCTGGGAGAAGGCCACGTCGCGGACCCAGTTGGTATGGGCGTCGTTGATCTCATGGTCCAGGGACCAGGAATCCTCGTCGTCCTCGGAGTCGTTGCTAGGTGTGTTTGGGGGGGGGGACCCGGGAGGGGGGGGG
>NW_009242980.1:169052-187188 GCF_000388065.1 Fonticula alba | reverse complement strand
GGGGGGGGGGGGCTATTCCACAAGGCCCTTGGACCAACCCGCATCGGCGCATCCATCCCGCTCCGGAGTTCGGCCCGGGGGGGAAGGAGGCGCCGGCGGCACGCCCGCCGCCGGGGACGGGACACCCGGAAGGGGGAAACTCCGGGGGCCTGGGGGCGGGTGCGGGGTGTGTGTGTGTGTGTGTGTCGGCGGGCCGGACGCGCCCGGCGACCCCGGCCCCCCCCCCCCCCCCCCCCCCGGCCGGCGCCCGGAACAGGTACTGAGTGCCAACGCATCCGTCGGCCGGGATCGGCCGCGGCTGCCGCCGGTCCAGGGGGTGCGGGGGATCGCGGTTTTTTTTTGCCCCTGCGCGGCGGCAGCAGCGGCGCGCGCCCGGGCGGCCAGATCTCTCCCCCCCCCCGCTCCCCCGCCCCCGCCCCCGATCACTTTCGTTGTTGTCTGCTCTCCTTTTGCCGCCTCGCCTTCTTGATCATGTCACTGCCAAGTGCCGCGCCTCGGCCGGAGGCTGCCTCTCCCGAATTGCAGAGGTGCGCCTTCCTCCGCCGCCGCCCGCCGCCCGCCGCTGCCGGGCGGAGACACATGCATAAGCGGATTTGCTGACCTCGCGTGCCTGTGGGATGTGCTCTGTTTGCGGCCCGGGCGCGCACGCGGCCAGGGAGTTTGAGCAGCTCGCGCACGCAGAGCCCACCCTCCTGGATGACATCCGTGCGCACCCGGTGTCGATTGAGGCGACCGCCAGCGACTTGGCCCTGGTCCGGGTGCGTGGCCGCTGGCCGGTATTTTTCTTGCCGCCTGGCCCTGCGCTGGCATGGCGGCCGGCGCGTGAAGGGGGCGGGCGAGCCGGTGTGCATGTCAGGCGGGCAGCATCTTTTCGAGGGGTTCCCCTCCCCCCCTTTCCCGGCGGCGCGTGTGTATACTCACCTCGTCTGGTCGTCGGTCTGCCCCGTGCCCGCGCGCAGGACTTGATGAAGCGCAGCAAGTTTGAGTTTGTCGAAGTCGGCGCCAAGCGCTACTTCCTGGAGTACCTGTCGGAGGGCATGACGGCCGACATCAATGTGGACATCCTGAGTGCGTTGCCGCCCCTGTCGGCCTCTGTGTGTTGTGTGTGTGTGCGCGCGTGTGCGTGCTGCTGCTGACATGCTGGCCCCTGTGTGGTCCCCAGAGCTGGATGTGGAGAATGACAAAATGGCCGTCCGGCAGCTGAAGCAGGAGCGTTTGCAGGCTGCCTCGGACCTGGGGCTCCTGTTCAATGAGCTTTTGGCTGGTGCGTGCATGCGTGTGTGTGTGTGTGTGTGTGTGCGCCGCTTCCGGGGATGTGTAGGCCTGACCCGATGTCCCGCGCAACTCCCTCCGATGCCTCCTCCCGCCCCCTGTTTCCCGGGGGCCGCGGGTGCAGCCCGCTCGGAGCTCAGTACCGAGCTGGAGGACCTGGCCGCCGATCTGGCCCGGCTCCAGAGTCTGGTGCGTTTCCCCCCCCCCCCCCCCCCCCCCCCCCCCCCCCCCCCCCCCCCCCCCCCCCCCCCCCCCCCCCCCCCCCCCCCCCTTCCCCCTCCCTCCTTCGCGAAGTCTCTCCTGCTCTGGTGGCCTGACCCTTAAACTGGTCGACAAAAAGCACACGCTCTATCGGCGGAGGAAGATCCAAAAGATTTATGATGCCCGTGTGGACATCGAAAAGCGCTCGGTGGAGTGCATTCGTGCGGGGAACAGCGGGCGACGGGCTCTCCCCGCCTCGGGCCTCAGGGTGCGAACTCCGACGAGGGCGGCCCTCCCGGATCGGCAAGATACATCTCCCCTGTGGGAGAGCCTCTTCCTCCTCTTCAGACGTGTCCCCCCCCCCCCCCCCCCTGTTGACGGCGCGCGCACTCACATGCGTTCATCCGCGGGGTTGCCTGTGTTCCACGCAATGCGGGCGGGCGGCTTGTCATGGCCCCTCTCATGCAGGAGGAGGAGGCCGCCCGGCTGGAGGGCCTCCAGGCGGAGTAAGCCACATACCGGGCGGGGCCGGCGCCCCTGCCCCGCGCCCGGGCCTCCGAGAGGGACCGGGGAAAAGAAAAGAAAAAGAGCAAGAAGAAGGCGCGCCCCCGCCGGCGGCGGCCCCCCCCCCCCGCCCCTTCCTTGATAAAAATAGAATGTATGCATCCCGTCCGCTGCGTGTGGCGTCTCTCTCTCCCTCTCTCGGTGGTGGCACTTGCGTCGGGTCGCCCGCCGCGGCCGGGTCTCTCGCGCGCCGGAACACGGGCCGGCTTTGGTGGGTCTCTGGAAAAGGAAGGTCGCGGGGAAAAAATGATTCTCCCATTGCTGGGAGAATGTGGTGCGAATGGGATTCGAACCCATGAGATCTTCATCAGTGGAACTTGAGACCACCGCCTTAACCACTCGGCCATCGCACCCGCTCGAAGAAGGCCAGTGAAACAACTCCATTTAACCCAATGCACATGCCGCCAGGTCGGCCCGTCTGCCCACGGTGCCCCGGTTCCGGCCCCCCGCCGGGCTCCCTGGGGGGGGGGGCGCGCGCGGGGGTGTGCGTGCGCGCGCGCGCGGTGGACTGTAGGGACCCGCGAAGAGCTGCCTGGCGCCGACGTCATGCGCCTGCGGCCGGGGGGGGGGTGCTGGGGCATGATGCGGCCAGCCGGCCGGGGCCTGGGGGGGCTTTGCGCATGGCCGGGCATATTAGCCCACAACCACGGGCCACACCCCGCCCCTTTAACCCAATCCGGTGCGTGTGTCTGGGGGGGGGGGGGGGATCGCCTCGCCATGGGTGTGTGTTGAAATGCATGCCAGCTAAGTGTTAGCCCAGCCGCGGGGCGGGGGGCCTTTTCCGCGCGTGTGTGTCGCCCCGGCGCCCGGGCCGAGCCCGCCGATGTGCGGCTCCCCCGCCCTCTTTTATCCGCCTGGCATCCCTGCGCGAGGGCGCGCTTTTGGTGGCCGGGGGCCATCTCTTGGCCGGGGCCGTGGGATCCCCGGCGCCGTGCGGGGGCGAGGCCTGCCTGCCGTTCCCCCCCCCCCCCCCCCCCCGATCCCAAACTACACCAGCCATATCTCGTCCGCCGGCGGCGGATGTGGGTGAGGGCCGGGCCAGGCGCAGGGGGCGCGGCTGGCGGCCGGGCGCGAGTTCGCCCGTGCCAGGTGGAGGGGCGGGGGGAGGTGCGCGCCCGATGGCGACCGCCGTGGCCGGCCGAGGGCAGGGCCGGGGGGGGGGATTGAAGGCACCCTGGCCGAGCGCACGCAGGGGCATGCGCCCCGCCATGCACACCCATCCTTCCTCCCTTCTCGCCCTTTCAAGCACTGCTACTTTCGATCTTTCACCCTTTCTGCTTTTTTTTTGCAACACACTCTGTCAAGGTAGGCGCCAGGGGCGGGTTTCCTTTCTTTTTTCCTTTCCCCCTTTTGCCGCTCCCTCCTGTTGCCGCGCGCCGGGCCCGGAGGCCCCCCCCTCCTCCCGGCCCTTGGCCGGGGATCGGTCGCCGAGGCCGGCCGCGGCCATTGTGCATCCCCCTGCTGACACCGTTGCCCACTTGCGCCCGGGGGCCGTGCCACCCCGCCGGTTATGGCGGATCCCGCCGGCGGCCCGTCGACCACCGGGGCCGGCAGCCATGTCACCGAACAGTGGCTGGCGTGCCCAAATGGGCGCGGCGGCGGCCGGCGCCACGCCGGCCGGCAAGGGCGCCACGCCGGAGCAGGCGCGCGCCGGCGTGACCCCGCACGCACACAGCATCCCGCCGCCGGCCCGGGCGCCGACCCTCTTCGAGCGGCGGATGGCCAACTCCAACGGCACGTCCAAGGGGCCGGAGGCGCAGGCCCATGCGCCGGGCGGGCCGGCGCACCCGCCGTACCGGGGCCCGCGGCATGAGGCCCCGGCCGAGGGGCCGCACCTGCTGGCCGGCGAGTCGGCCGCCAGCGGGCACTGGCGCCACCCGCAGGAGCTGCCGGAGCGGCGGATCCTGCGGCTGCTGGGGCTGACCGGGCGGCCGGCGTCGCCGGGGCCCGGCAGCCCGGACGGGTCGCTGGGGGCCGGGCGCATCGAGGCCCGGGCCCTGGTCCGGCACCTGGAGGCCTACATGGACCGGGTGCGGCTGGGCCTGGCGCCGGAGTCGCCGGAGTCGCCCGGGAGCCCGGGCAGCCCGGGCAGCCCGACCGGCGTGACGCTGCCCGGGACGGCGGCCTGGTCGCCGCGGGCGGCCGGCGGGCCGGCCACCGGGGCGGCCCTGACGCCGGACCGCGACGCGGCCCTGGTGGCGGCGCGGTTCTTCTCCCGGGTGAATATGAGCGCGCGGGAGCTGGAGGCGCATGCGGCGTCGTTGCAGGCGGCCGGGGCGGCCGAGGAGGCGGCCGAGGCGCGGGCCGTGGCCGAGGTGGTGCGGAGCGCCCACCGCCGGGGGATGTGCGTGGCGCAGATGGCCCGGCGGAGCTCGGCCGAGCAGCTGGAAACCGTGCTGGCGCCGGTGTCGTATTGGCGGGCGGCGCGGGACGCGCACTTTGCCCTGACGGCCGGGCGGCTGTCGCGGGTGGACGCCCCCGGGGCCATGGGGGCCGCGTGGTGGTGGTCGGCCGGGTGCTGCACCGAGCCGCCGGCCATCGACGGGTGGCATGGCGGCGGCGGCGGCGGCGGCGGCGGCGGCGGCGGCGGCGGCAGCCCCTCGCGCCAGGGCCGGGCCCACCTGGCCGAGGAGGATCTCCTGGCCCGGGCCCTGAGCAGCTGGACCCCGGCCGAGCTGGGGACCATGCGCCGGGCGCTGGCCCGGTTCGATGCCCTGGTGCTGGAGGAGGCGCGGCAGGGGGACGGGGTGCCGAGCTCGCCGCGGCCGGACTACCGGTCGCTCGGGTCGCCGAAGGCGCAGCGGCAATTTGCCTCGGCGGCCGGGTGCTCGCCCTCGTCGCTGAGCCTGGCCGAGGGCGGCCTGGCGGCCGGGGTCCGGAGCGTGGCGGCCCCGGAGGCCGAGGGGGCCGACCCGGATGCGGTGCGGGTGCGCCCGGCCGGGCCGGATGTGTCGGCGGCCGTGGCCGATGCGGCCGGGTGGCAGCGTGCCGCCCGGAGCTGGGGCATCTGCGCCAACCGGGCCGCCGCCACGGCCATGTACTATTTGGACGCGCGGGCCGGGATGCTGCACACCCTGGCGGATGTGGTGGTGGCGGCGCACCGGCGGTGCGGGCCCGGCGGCCGGGCCGACGGGCTGCCGGGGTCGCCGCTGGCGGCCGGCCTGTCGCCGGAGCAGGCCGAGGCCCTGGAGCAGCTGGGCGCCGGGGACTTCCACTTTGGCCTGGCCGGGGCCAAGGAGGCCGCGGCGCAGCTGGTGGCCGAGCGGCCGGGCGACTGGCTGGCGCACGCGGCGGCGGCGCGGGCGCTGGCCCGGCTGGTGGGCCGCCTGCCGCGGGACCCGGTGCGGCCGGCGCACGGCCTGGGCCCGATCGACGTGGCCACGGCCCTCTGCCTGGGGGACTTCCATGCGCAGCTGTTGCCGATCATCCGCCGGCGGGTGTACGAGCATCTGGGCGGGGGCCGGTGGCCGGCGGCCGGGCCGGCCCAGCCGGGGACCACCCCGACGGCCGGGGTCCGGGTGGCGTCGCCGCGCGGGCCGGAGTGGCCGTGCGATGATTTGCTGCCGGCCGGGCATCCGTTGCATGGGGGCCCGCGGCCGGTGGCCATGACCGAGCGGCCGGACTACCGGTCGCTGGACCAGGCCCGGAGCCTGAATGCCATCTGGACCCAGCTGCTGGCCCTGTGGGGGGGGGACCTGCCGCGGCTGGCGGGCCGGGCCCCGCCGGGGATCTGGCGCGCGCGGGTGAACTCCACCCCGGAGGCCATCGAGGCGGCGCTGCTGGAGCTGGCCGAGGGGGACCGCCTGGAGGAGGGCGGCTCCGGCGGCGGCGACCCCCGGGCCCTGAGCCATGTGGCCCAGTTGAAGGCCCTGTGCGGGCGGCTGACGCGCGGGGCCACCAGCCGGGCCCAGCGCCAGGGGCTGGAGGACCTGGTCCGGGCCCTGCGCACGCCGTATGCCGAGCTGGCGCCGGAGTCGGTGGCGGCCCTGCGCCTGGCCCACTGCCTGGCCCATCGGATGGCGCCGAAGTTCGCCAAGTTCGAGCGGGCGCGCGGGGCCGCCGCCGGCACGCCGGTCACCGCCTGGTGCGGCTTCTTCGCCCTGCTGGGCGTGGATGTGCATGCCATGCTGGCGGAGGTGGCCGCGGCCACCGGGCGCCCGACCGCCGCGGACATGGCCCGCTTCCTGGACAGCGAGTCGGGCCGCGCGGCCGTCCGTGCGGCCGACGCCGTGTCCGGCAAGGAGGTGCGTCTTGGCCGGGGGCGCGGGGGGGCCTGCCCCCGAAGCCGGGCATGCGCTTGGGGGGAGCTTGTGCCGGTGCCTGTGCTAACCCGCGCGTGTGTGTGCGTGTGTGTGTGTGTGTGTGTGTGTGTGTGCGTGGCGACGGCGGTGTGACCGGACGACGGCCCGGGCCAATAAGCAGAAAACCATGAAGCGCGCTCGGCGCCTGGTGGCGGTCCTGGAGCAGCGCTGGGCCGCGGTCAATGCCCAGGACATTGACCTGCTGTGCCGGGTGCGCGGGCGCCTGCGGTACACCGCGTCGCTGGATCGGTGCCCGCGGCGGGCGGCCGAGGCGGCCTTCTGGAGGGCGATGCTCGGCACGCCGGCCTCCTTCCGGGCCGGGGCCCTGGCCCCCGGGTCGCTGAGTGGCTTCCACCGGCTGGACGAGGCGACGGTGGAGGTGCGCGGCGCGGCGGGCAGCCGCGTGCGTGTGGAGATCCCCTCGTCGCCCCGGAGCGGCGGCGGCGGCGGCGGCGGCGGCGGCGGCGATGGCGGCGCCTGGCACTCGTCCTCGCCGACCATGCGCCAGTCGCCGGTCAGCATGAAGCCCTTCGCGGCCGGGCACACGGCGGCGGCAGGCCCGGCGGCCCCGGCGGCCGGCTTCGGGTCGTCGCCCTCCGGCGGGGCGGCGCGGACCACGCCGGGGCTGGGGTTCGACCCGCGCCCGGTCCGGGCCACCGGCGCCGGCAAGGGGCCCATCACGACCGATGGCCGGTCGCCGGTGACGAGCCCGCGCGCGTCGCCGGTGCCGCTGAGCCCGCGGTCGGTGGCCTCGGGCCCGGGCCTGTCGCCCGGGTCGCCGACCAGCGTCAACACCGGGAACTTCAAGCGCCGGCGCCTGTCGGTGGCCGGCGAGCTGGCCGATGTGTCGGACAATGCGGCGGCCGCCGGGCTGGACCTGCAGCACCACCACCACCACCACCACCCGCACCGGGGGCCGGATGCCGGCGAGACCCTGTCGTCGTCGCCGCCGCCGCCGGTGAATGTGACCGCGGTCACGACGGCGGCCGCCCCCCTGGCCATGATGAGCCCGGGGGCCGGGTTCACCGGCACGGTGACCACTTTCCAGGTGTCGCCGCCGGTGTCGCCGCGGCAGCCGGCGGCGGCGGCGGCGGCGACGACGGCCCGGCCATCCGGCTTCGAGGCCGATGTGTCGTCCTCCCTGTCGACGGCCAGTGACCAGGGCGGCGCGGTGCCGGGGGCGCCGGCGGCCGGGCGCTTCGGCGCCCGAGCCAATGCCCAGCAGCGGCAGCCGCAACAACACCACGGTCACTCGCCCGCGGCCGGGGTGGTGGCCGATGTGCCGAGCACCACGCCGGGCGCCTCGTCGGCCACCGACGGGGCCTGGGGCGTGTCATCCCCCTCGACGCCACCCTCCTCGGACCTGATCGAGGAGATGTCCGAGGGGGTGGTGTTGCACCAGCACCGGCGCGAGGGCGGCAAGTCGGTCCCGGTGGCGGGTGAGCCGGCCGCGAGCAAGGCCCCGCCGGCCGCGAGCAAGGCCAAGACAGCCGCGAGCAAGGCCAAGACAGCCGCGAGCAAGGCCCCGCCGGCCGCGAGCAAGGCCAAGACGGCCGCGAGCAAGGCCAAGGCGGCGGCCGAGTTGCCCGCCTCGCCGGCCGCCTCGCCGGTCACCCGCGCGGCCAAGGCCACCACCAAGAAGCGCGCCACGCCGGCGGCGCCGGCCGCCGAGGAGGGCAAGAAGACGCGGACGAGCACGCGGGCGGCCGCCGCGGCCGCGGCGGCCGCCACCAAGCCCGCCGAGTCCCCGCGGCGCAGCACGCGTCGTGCCCCGGCGGCAGCCAGCAAGAAGAAGTGATCTGAGAGTGTGTATGTATGTGTGTGTGTGTTGTGAGCACATGCGCGCCTCCCCGGAGAGGGGAGAGGCGCGCAACCAGGCGCAGGCTTGTGATGAGGGGTGATGATCCCCGCATCTCGGGGGCCTGCCCGGGCCCCGCCGCTGCCAGGCGCACGCGCGTGCGTCCGGCCCCGGCGGCAGGCCCCAACAGCAGCAATAAAAAATGGTGAGCTCGTCCTGGCGTCTGAGCACCAAGGGGGGGGGGGGGGGGTGGTCGCGCAAAGGGCCGCGGGGCGCGAGGCCGGGGAGCGCCGTCCGCCCTCCCCGTTGGCTGGGGGGGCGTGTGTCCCCGCCGGCCGGGAGGGCTGGGGCAAAGTGCCGTGCGTGGGGACTTGGCATGGGGTGCCGGCGCGCGCCCGCGTCGGCCCAAGCATGCGGGCTTGGGGGCAGGCGACGCGATCTGCCCCGGGGCCGGTGTCGCCGCACCGGGCGCCGGGCCTCGTAGAAGCGGCGCCAGTATGCCCGCCGGCCGCGCGCGTCCCCTCCCCCATGTCTCCCCTGCATCTTGTTGCCCCCGCGCGCGCGTTCCATTCGCCCCGCCCCCCCCCCTTGTCTCCGGCTCCCTCTTGGCCGCGGGCTCGTGTTTGCTTTTTTCTTTTCCCCCCTGCGCCCGCTTGCATTTGCCCCCCCCCCCTCCCCCCCCCTTCGGGATGAGTAGCCTCCCGACTAAGCGCGGTGCGCCCGACCTGCCTCCCTCGACCAAACCACCGTGGCCTTGACTCGGGCTGTTGACTTTCGTTCCCCCCCCCCCCCGCCGGCCGGCCCAGCGGCCGAGGATGCCGACGACGCACCGGACGCCAAGCGCCCGGCCCGGGAGCCGGTCGCGCCCGAGCACGACACGGATGCCCTGGTGGCCCGGCGCATTGTGGCCCATCCGGATGTGTCGGTGAAGCGCCTGCCGCGCGGGCTGTTCAGCGCCAACATCTCCGACCAGGCCTTCTATGACGCGCGGTTCGATGACGACAGCGTGCGCGCGCGGGGGCTCTTCCTGCGCGGGCCCGCCGGGCATGCGGACCCAGACCCGGCCGCCGGTGACGATGGCGACGATGGCGACGACGACGACGACGACGACGACGAGGGGGTCCCGGGGCCCGGGCAGGGCGGCAAGGACCGCGCCCGGCACCAGGCCCAACAGCGGCGGCTGAAGGCCGCCCTGGCCGGGGGGCCGGCCGGCGACGGCGCCCCGGTGGCGGCCGGGCCGCTTGTGGTGGCCGGGCGCGGGTACGCCAAGTTCTTCTATGAGAATGAGGCGCGGGTGCCGTTCATGCGCACGGCCGCGCTGGAGGCCCGGCTGCGCTTCCCCTGCCGCGTGTTCGAGAAGGCCAACGGCTTCCTGGGGGTGTCCTTCGCGGTGAGCCGGCCGGTGGATGCGGCCGGGCTGGCATCGGTCGCCGAGCTGGAAGCCGCGGATCGGGCCCTGGCCCGGGCGGCCGGCCAGGCGCCGCTGGTGGCCGACGGGGCGGATGCCCAGCCGCCGGAGGAGCCCTTCTTCCTGGAGACCACCAGCAAGTCCACCACGGTGGGGCCGTTTGCCGAGCGCTTTCGCGAATTGCTGCACCGCGCGCTGCTACGCGCCGGCCGGAGCCTGGTCCGTTGTCTCTCCGGCTGTTTGTGTCTCGCCTTTTGCTTGCCGGTCCGGTGGCCTCCGGCGGTGTTGCCCTCTTGGATTGGGGCGCTGACGGTCCCTCCGTTTGGTTGTCGCCCGGCTGGGGTCCTGGCGCTTGTGTGTCCCGTTGCGGCCGGTTGCCGGCGCGGGTGGCTCGGTGGTGCTGGGGCCGGCTCGGTCGCGGCCGGGGGGGCTGCCTTCCGCCGTGGGGGGCCATGGACCGCCGGGGCCGCGCGCGCGCACGCACACACACACACACACACAAGCAGGCCGAGTATACGCGACAGCTGGCGGCGCTCGGCTGCTCGGCGGTCTTCGAGGTGGTCGACCCCCAGCGGGACCCGCACATCATCGACTATGAGACGGACGCCTATGCGGCGGCCGGGCTGTCCGAGGGCCATGTGGTGCTGCTGGACCTGATCGGGAATTCGCTGGGCGAGTGGGCCGGGCTGCGGCCGGGGTTCGACGCGACGCGGCGCTTCGGCGAGACCTTCGGCCTGCGGGTGAAGGCCCCGCTTGCGACGTTGCACACCTGGCCGGAGTATGTGGCCTTCTCCCGGCGGGCGGCCGAGGACTATGGCCTGCGGGTGGCCCTGGCCCCGGGGGCCGGGCTGCGGCCGGGGTGTCTGGATCCCGGCTCGGATGCGGCCGCGGCCCGGGGCCTGGAGGCCCCGATCGAGGGGTTCGTCCTGGAGGACGCGGCCGGCTTCATGGTCAAGGTCAAGTCCCGGTACTATGTGGCGTGGAAGCGCGCGCGGGACCTGCTGCAGGCGGGGTGCGGCGATGGGGGCGGCGTGGCGCGCGGCCAGGCCGCCCTGCGCCGGGCCCCGCCGCTGATCCAGGTGCGTGCCGGTTCCTCCTCGCCCGGTGGGGCGGTTGTGGCGGCTTTGGGTGTGGTCTTCTTCTTCTGCTTCCTTTCCCTTTTGGTGGCCGGCTTTCCCTGTCTGCCTCCCCCCCGCCCCCTCCCCTGGTCTCGGCCGCCCTCGGGGTCGGTGGTCCTGGCCGCAGTCCTTCATCCGGTGGTACCGGGCCAGTGCCGGCGGGGCGCTGGGCGAGGAGGCCCGGCGGCCGGAGAACGTGGCGCTGGCGGGGGCTCGGCTGGCGCGCGGCTTTGCCGAGGGCGAGGGGCCGCCCCTGCCCCGGCGAGTGCTCTCGCTGGTGCAGCTCCGGCGACTCTTCTACCAGGCGACTGGGGTACGTGTGTGTGGCTGGCCTTCGATTGTCCACTGCCGGCTCGGGCATTGACTTGTTGTTCCTTTTTTCCGTCGCGCGCGGGTGTGCGGCCAGCTGAGCGACGAATCGCCGCTGGAAGCTGAGGCGGCCCATGGCCAGGCCTCGCGTCCCGTGCGGCTGGTGCTGTGCACGGCCCCGTCGGTCCCCTTTGCCACGGCATACGCCGAGCGCGGGGTCGAGCAGCTAGCCGCCGAGGGGTATGTTCATCGGGTGTTGCTTTCTGTGTGGCAGTCTTTTCTGCCGCATCCAAAGCTGTGTGTGGCTGTGTGGCTGTGTGGCTGTGTGGCTGTGTGGCTGTGTGGCTGTGTGGCTGTGTGGCTGTGTCGATGTGTGTGTGTGTCGCTGTGTGGCTGTGTGGCTGTATATGTGTATGTATGTATCTACATATCTATGTATGTACCTACATATATATGTATTTACCTACGTGTACATGTGTCTACGGACGTGCCGGGTGACGGAGCCGAGGGGGGGCACTGACACATTCTCGTGCCCCCACTGACCCGCTTTGCCCTTTGGACCCCTCCGGTAGGACGCCGGCGCGGTCCGGGCTCTATGTTTCGGCCCGTGTGGCGGATCTGGTGCGCGACCTGGTGGCCCTGTCGCAAGCGGCCGGGCCCGGCCCCGAGCCGGGTCCGGCCGTGCTGCTGGCCGTGGTCCGGCCCTTCGATGTGGCCACGGTGGTCGGGAAGCTGCTTCTGTCACTCGGGCAGGCGCCCCTGCGTCCGGCCTCGAATGAGTCGCTCTTCCTGCTGCACGACCTGAGTGTCCTGTGCCTGGAGGTGGCCGACGCACAGGTATGTAGCCTTGATGTGCGGGTCTTTCCCGCGCGCTCTCCCTCTCTCTTTTTTTTTGGCCCGGGGCTTCTTCCTCTTTGGCACGGCATGCGTGCATGTGGACTCATGCCTGTGTGTATGCGCGCGCGCGCACGTGAAGGCCCTCCACCAGGCGTGGCCGGCGGATGTCGCGGCCAGGGCGCCTCCAGGGCGCATGGCCACCTTCTTCCCGGACTACAGGGCCATGCTCGAGCGGGGCCTGGATCGTCTGGGCGGCGCGGCCGCCGCGGCGGCCGGGGCCATTCCCCCTTCGTGCCTCCCCCGGCAGAGGATAGCCTGGCTGACGTGCCCGGAGGCGGTTGGCCCGGGGGAGGCCGATGTCGAGGTGGCCCGGCAGGCCGTCCGGCACCTGTGCAGCACGGCCGGCCCGACGCAGGTATCCACCCACTTCGAGGACTTCGTGCACGCGGTCGCGGGTGACCCGCTTGCCCTGTGCGTTTGGCCGCATGTGCCAGGGAGCACGGTGTTTTTTTGTTTGCCCTTCTTCCCCCGCGTGCGGCCAGGGCGTGCCCATTCTCACCGACCACCGGGCGTCCCCCTTGTGAGCCAGGCTCCAGCATATGTCGTACTTGAGTGGGAATGGTCTGCTGTCCGGGGCCCAGGCGGCGGCGCTGGCCCGGGCGGCCGAGGACCGGAGCTCGCGGCGCGCCGCGGCCGGGCGCCCCCTGTGTATTGTGATGTTCTGTGGCATCCCCGGGGTGCGTGTGCCCTTGGCGGGTCTCGCCCTTCCCCTCATCTTGGCGGTGGCCAGAGCAGCAGCGGCGATGACGACAACAGCGACTAACCTCCCCTTCTTTCCTCGGTCTGCTTCTCTTCCTCGGGTTTCTCCTGTTCCCTTCTCCGCCCCCCCCCCCCTCCCCTCCACTTCTTCTCCCACACCGGGGCTGGCAGATTGGAAAGTCCACGCTGGCTCGGTGCCTGGAGGCAGCATTGCCGGAGGCGGTGGACCGGCCGGACTTCCGGGTGGTGCGCCTGAGCCAGGACCTGCATGCCGGGGACAAGCGGGCCTTTTTCCGGGCCCTGCGCGAGCATGCCGAGGGCGGGACCGATGTGGGTGCGTTGCCTTTTGACGTTGCCCGCTGCTGGTGGGCCCACCGTGTGTGTGTGTGTGTGTGTGTGTGTGCGCGCGCGCATGTCGCTGACGGCCCTTGTCTCGGTGCCCGGGGATTGGGCTGCGCGGGCGGCGCCTGGCCCGCCGGCGGGGGGCTGGCAGTCATCGTGGATCGCAATAACCAGACGCCCTTCCACCGGCTGGAGCCGGTGCTGCACATGACTGCCGGGCTGGGCCGGCCGTGGCGGGCGGTCCTTGTCCGGCCCGGGCCCGCGCTGCTGCTGCTGCCGCCGGGGTCGGAGGACTCGGAGCCGGGGCCGGCCGCGCCGCTGCTGGCGCTGGCCCTGGCGCGCATTGGCCCGCGGGTGGACCCGGAAAACCGCAGCCTCGACTCGCTGGACGGCCGGCAGCGGGAGGACATCGTCCGGCGGTTTTTCGAGGAGTTCGTGCAGCCGGCCGGGCCGGGGCTCGACCACCGGGGCCCTGACGGGGGCCGGCGGCCGGCGGGGGTCCTCCTGCGGGAGGTCCGCCAGGCCAATGCGGATGCCCTGCTCTTTGACCATGTGCTGGATGTGGACTATGGGGCTGGGTCCGGGGGCGCGGCGCTGGAGCGCACCCTGGGCCGGCTGCTGGCCGACCTGGCCCGGTGTGTCGGGCCGGATGTGGGCCTGCGGCCGGGGGCGGCGCCGGATGGCGGGCTCCTCCGCCGGGCGGTGGGGCCGGTGCTGCCGGCGGCTGGCCCGGCCCGGGGGCCCGACCCTGGGGCCGGGGCCTTCCCGGCCGTGGCCCGGTACATGCAGCGGTACTACCGGGAGCAGGGCCCGGGGCGACTGGCGCGGGCGGACCTGCCGGTCTTCGTGCAGATCCTGCCCGACCACCGAGCCATGGGGCTGCTGTCGGGGCTCTTTGCCCGGCACCGGGGCGCGCTGGACCCGGCCGGGCGCCTGGCCGTGGACAAGACCGACCTGCATGTGACGCTGGCCTTTCTCAAGGGCCGGGTGCCGGAGGCCGGCAGCCGTGCCTTCCGCGTGCTCCAAGCCCTGGAGGAGTGGTGCGCGGCGGGGCCCGGGGCGCCGGCCGACCGGGGCCAGGCCTGGCAGCCGGTCCGGGTGGACTTCACGGTGGTCGGGCTGCTGACCGACCGGCGGACATGCTGCTTTGTGGTGCGGCTGCCGGAGCCGCTGCAGCGGTGCTGGCGGCACTCGGGCCCGGGCCCGGAGCCGTCATCCCGGGCGCCGCACATCACCATGGCCCTGGCGGCCGGGGTGGACCCGGCCGAGGCCGGCCTCTCGGCCGGGCGTTTCGTCGAGCTCCTCCGGGCCGGTGACGCCGAGGCCATCGAGGCCCAGGGGCTGCACTTCATCCGGGCGGAGGAGCTGTGCCCGGAGGCCGACCGGCCGGGCTGGCTGCGGCCGGGCCCGGGCCTGGCCCTGCGCGGGCACCTGGCCCCCGGGCCGCTGCCGTGGCGCCGGTGAGGCCGCCATGGTGTCTTTTTGGAATAGACCGGCCTCTTCGGTGTTGGGCCTTTCTATGCGCCGGCGGGGTGCGGGGTGCGGGGGGCCTGGCATGGCGCGGCGATTGTGGGCCCAGTGCGGGGGCCCGTGCGTTGGGACGTATGTGCGTGTGTGTGGCTGGCGGCTTTTTTCACGGTGTGTGTGGCGATCAAATGCGGGCCGGACCGGGCCGCATCGCGGTCCGGGCATCTCCGAATGCGTGCCCTCTCTTCCTTGTCTCCCTCGTTCTCTGCCTCTCTCTCTCTCTCCCCCTCGTTCTCTGCCTCTTTCTCTCCCCCTCGTTCTCTGCCCCTCTCTCTCTCTCTCTCTCTCTCTCTCTCTCTCTCTGTCGCGTGCGCGCGCTCCTGCCCCCACATGCCCCGACGGGTGGTGACTCTGGTGGCCGGGCTGCTGTTGCATGGGCTGCTGGCGGCTGGGCTGCTACTGCAAATGCTGCTGGCGGCTGGGCTGCTGCTGCATGTGCTGCCGGCGGCCGGGCCGGCGGCGGCGGCGGCCCCGAGCCGGCCGGACCCCGGGGCCCGGTGGTTCGAGGAGGAGGTCGTGCCGACGTTTGCGCGGCTGGCCGAGCTGGACCGGCGCCGGGGGTCGGGGGAGCCGCTCGGCCTTGAGGATGTGGCGGTCGGGCTGGCCGCGGCCCTGGCGCCGGGGCCTTCCGGCGGGTCGATCTTCACCGGCCCGGTGGCCGGGCTGCTCGAGCGATCGGCCATGCAGCTGTGGGCCCTGTACGCGCGGCAGGTGGATGCGCTGGCCGGCCGCCCGGCCGTGGTCAGCGAGCATGGGCATGGCCGGGCCACGGGCCGGGGCGCCGCGGGGGCCGTGTGCCGGCCGGCCTGGCCGGGCCCCGAGCCCCAGGTGTGTCGGCTGGCGCCGGCGAACCGGGCGCTGGACACGCCGCCCGGGGCCGCGGACAGCCACACGCACGACGCCCAGTGGGCATCGCGATGGCTGGCCAGCGCGCCGGGGCCCCTGGTCGACATGTACTGGGCCATGTGGGAGTTGCAGGCCCGGCAGCCGGGCCCGGGGTCGTGGAGCGTGCGTCATGGCGGGCCATTGTCTTTCGCCGGGCCATCGGCCGGTCTTCCGGCGGGTGACTGACCTTTCTCTTCTCCGGGGGACGGCAGCGTCACTCGGGGGCGTGGGCCGCCGCGGCCGGGCCGGGGCTCGGTGCCGTGACGCCGGCCCGGTACCGGGGCTTCCTGTCGATGCACTTGGCGCGGTTGCCGCGGTTGCCGCGGGTTTCCCTGGCGGACCTGCTGCGGGGGCTGGGCCGGGAGCGGCCGGCGCCGGGCTTGCATCCGGCCGCCCGGCGGGCCCTGTGCTGCCTTTTCGGGCAGGCGTGCTGCGGGAGCGGGCTCCCGCCGCCGGGGCTGGGCGACCTGCTGGCTGCCTTCCCGCACCTGGCCCGGGCCGACCCCGGGCCGGGGCGGCTGCTCTTCGACGAGCGGCACTACACCGAGGTATGTCCCGGGCGCGTTGGCAGGGCTTGGGCCGGTGCATTCTCCGGGTGGCATGTGTCCTGGCGTGCCTCATGTGTGACTCGTTGTTTTTAATACTGGCCACTGACCGGCGCCCGGTGGGGGGGAGCGTGGCAGCCGTCCTTTGCCTTGCCGCGTGCGGCTCTCGCCGATGGGGGCCTGCTGGCCGAGCGCCTGCTCGGCGCGATGCTGGCCCCGGAGGCCCCGCCCTTCGGCTGGCTCTTTGTCACGACGGCCTTCCTGCCGGCGCTCGGGGATGGTCCGTCGGCCGGGGGTGGTCCGTCGGCCGGGGGTGCTCCGTCGGCCGGGGGTGGTCCGTCGGCCGGGGGTGGTCCGTCGGCCGGGGAGGCCCTGCCCCTGGCCCGGGCCCCGTGCGAGCTTGTGTCGGCGGAGTTCCTGGCCGGCCTGTGCTTCTATCTGGGCGAGCGGGTGGCGGGCCTGCGCGGGCCGGGCCCCGGTGGCCGGGCGGTCGTCCTGCTGGAGCTCGGCGCGGCCGATGGGCGCCTCAGTCACTACCTGTCTTCGGTGCGCGTGCCTCTGTCGCGATGCGCGGGGCGCGGGGCACTTCGCGTGCCTGCTTGGCCTTTTCCCCCTTATTTTGTTCCCTTCCTCACACACATACGGGCTGTGGTTTTGAACATGGGGGTGTGTCCGTGGACATGACCGTAAACACGACTGTGGGTATGACCGTAAACATGACTGTGGGCTTGACTGCGGGCATGGTGGACACGACGGCCGTGAACACACGGGCACGGCGGGCCTGAACACGGGCATAAACACGGATGTGGCCACACACGCACACACGCACACACACCCACATCCACACGCACACGCACACACGCACACACGCACACACGCACACACGCACACACGCACACACGCACACGCACACACGCACACGCACACGCACACACGCACACGCACACACGCACACGCACACGCACACGCACACCCACACACACACACACACACACACACACACACACACACACACCCACACACCCACACATGCGATCTTCTCCACAATGCGCCTCTGGAGACAGTGCCTGCATGGCCCGGACATTCGCATCGTGGCCACCGACCCCCAGCCCGCCGGCCTGGGCACCTTCCCGGTGGAGGTCCTGCCGCTGGACGCCTCGGCGGCCATCGACCTGGTGACCGGGGCCCGGTGGCGCGCGCGGGCCTTCGGCGACGCGCCGACCACCGGGCAGCCCCCGGCGCTGGTTGTCCTGGCAAGCTGGCTGTCGCAGGGGGCCGACTGGATCGAGGCGGCCCGGCGCGGTGGCGCCGACGAATACCTCCTCCTCGGGGAGCGGGACTTCGGAGCCAGCGGCCAGCCCTGGGCCACCTGGGGCGCGCGCGAGGCCGATCCGGCGGTGGCCGCCGCCGCCGCCGCGCCGGCTGACCCCGGCCAGCCGGCCTTCATGCTGGAGGGATACCGGGCGGTGGAGCTGGCAGGCCTGGCCCCGCTGCAGGTGTCCCGGTTCGATGGGTTTGGCCCGGGCCAGGGCGGCGGCCGGTTCCGATCGCGCGTGGTCTCCTTCCGCCGCACGGCCCCTCCGTAGAACCAGAATATAATGCCATTTGGGGCCTCCCTGTTCGGTGGCATGTGCAGGTGCCGTCGCGCGCGCCCACGCGCCGGCGTCGCTGGCCGTCTACTCGGCGGGCCTCCGGGCGCGCGCATGCGGGCCCCGTTGCTGCCTCCACCCGGCCCGGGGCCTGGCATTTGGGGCTAGCGCGGGGCCGGGCGCCGGGTGCCGGGTGCCGGGTGCCGGGCGGGGCGGGCGGACCCCTCCGGGGGGAGCCTGGAGACAGCAGAGCCTGGTCTGTCGTGTGGATGGCGCGTTGTCTTGCGTCACGACCGGCGGGCGGGGGGGCGGGGGGGCGGGGCCGGGGGCGGGGGCGATCTGGCCGGTGGCTGGGCATGTTGCCCGGGCGTGTGGTGGGCGCCGGCCGGGCCCCGCGCAGGACCAGTGACAAGGCGTCGCCGGGGCAACATGCCCAGCCACCGGGCCGGTCCGCTGCCGGGCACACACGGCCAGCCGGGCCCCTCCACCGGCACCGGAACGCGGCGACTCATGGGCCGGCCAGGCGGCGATGCGTGCCGCCGACGGCGCCCCGGGGCAAGCGCCATCCGCAGCCACTCCCTCTCTCTCTCTTGTTCCACCCTCTTCCCCCCCCCCCCTCTTCCTCCCCTTTTTTCTTTTTGGCTGCCGATAGCATCGCTCCCACCCCCCTCCCCTGCCGCA
>NW_009242980.1:156249-168741 GCF_000388065.1 Fonticula alba | reverse complement strand
CCCCCCCCCCCCCTCCTTCGTCCGGCGAGCAGAGCCCACCGGGCGCGTGGCCAATGCCCTGCTGAGCCTGCTGGCCTCGGTGCTGGCGGATTACGCGGATCGCCGGTCGCAGAATGCCCTGCTGGGCACGGTCAAGGAGCTGGTGCTGATCAACCCCACGGCCAATGTGGACCTGCTGGTTGCCTTCCTGCCGCGCCTCTTCAACGGCCCCTTCAAGCCCGGGTGCGTGGGGGGCCTCCTGCGCATGTGTTGCCTCGATTCCCGCGCTCGGCCTTGTCCATCTGACACTGACAACGCTCGCTGTGGCCGTGCCTCCCCCTTCCGGCTTTTCCGCTCCGCCCTTCCCGGTGCGCCGGTGCATTTGGCGCCACAGCACGGTCAGCGCGCGGCAGGTCCTCCTGCTGGTCCGTTGGCTGGCGGCGCCGCTCGGCTGGGTGCCGGCCTTCCTGGCGTCGGCCGAGGGCGCGGCCTCCCTGAGTGCCCTGCTGGCGCTGCAGGCCAAGGTGCACGGCGAGCTGCTGGCGTCCGATGGTTTGGCGGCGGCGCGGCGTGCCTTCCGGCTGATGGCGGCCCCGCTGGCGGCGGCGCCGTCTGCCACGGCCCTGGTGCCGGCGCTGGCCGACGCGGTGGTCCGCCTGGGCGCCGCGTCGCCGGGGAGCGCCGTGTCGGCCGCCCTGGCCGGCGAGGCCTTCCGAGTCCTGTGCGCCGGGCAGCCGCCCAAGGATGAGGCCGCGGCCGCGGCTCGCACGGCCCTCATCGACAAGCTGCTGATGCAGGTGTTTGCCAAGCACACGCTGGCCACGCGTGTGGCCCTGCCGGACTACCTGGTCCGGCCGTTTGTCCCGCTCTTTGCCCTGGTGGATGAGGCGCGCGCCGAGGCCCTGGCCGCGCCGCTCGGCATGGCCCTCTACCGCACGGTGGAGCCCGTGGCCAACGGTACGTGTTCGGCCAGCCGCCCGGCCACCAGGCCGGCCGGCATATGGGCCTCCTGCATTTTGCCCTGCCCGCTCATCGCACGCGTGGTGTGTCCCTGACCCTGTGGCTTTGGCGTCGATTTCGCGTGTGGCCCCTGCGCGGTTGTGGCTTGCCACCGCGTCACCCTGGCCGGCCCTCGCTCCGCCGGCGGGGATGTGCGTGTGTGCGTGTGTGCGTGTGCGTGTGCGTGTGCGTGTGTGCGTGTGCGTGTCGTCCTGCCGCGCTCGCGACTCTGCCTGGCCCGGCGCCGGCAGTTGTCAGCCTGGTGTTCATGCACGCCGGTGTGGAGGCCGGGCTGCTGCTCAGCACCCAGGGCCAGGGCGCCCTGCTGTCGACCGTCCGGTCCAGCAGCGCCAACGCCCGGCAGCTGGGCCTGCAGCTGATGCGGACGCTGGCCCGGTGGGCGGCGGCCGACCGGCCGCTCGGCCTGGCCGCCACCCTGCTGGCCATGCTGACCGGCGCCGGGGCCGACAAGCTGACCTCGGTGCAGCATCGGCAGGCGGCCCTGGAGGCCATGGAGGCCCTGGTGCCGGAGGCCCTGTCCTCGGGCAGCGAGCAGCCGGCGGCCCTGGCGCGCGGCCTGCTGACCGACGTGCTGGGGCTCCTGGAGAAGGAGCGCAATGAGGCCATGGTGGCCGGGCTGCTGCATGTGGCCGGGCGCCTGCAGGGGCTCCTGGGGTCGGATCTGTTGCCGGGGTTTGTGACCGCCTGCCAGACGGCCCTCAAGGGGAGCAAGTCGACCGGGCGCGAGCCGGCCCTGGTGGCCCTGGCCCATGCGGTGGCCGGGTCCTCCGGCATGCTGGGGCCGGCCCTGGCCGAGGGGCTTCTGCCGCGGCTGGGGGACCTGCTGCCGGAGGCGGCTGCGGCCGCCATCGCCGGTGCCGCCGGGCCCGGGGAGTTCCTGCTGCTGGCTCGGCTGGCGGCCCTGGCCCCGGTGGACTTGCTGGAGCCGCTGGTGGCCCGGCATCCGGAGCTGCTGCTGACCTGCTCGTCGAAGGCCACGGCGCCGCTGCTGTCGACGCGCATGCTGGATCGGCTGACCGGCTCGCAGGCCACCACCCTGCTGGAGGTGGTGGTGCGGCTGCTGGCCACCGGCCAGGAGGGGGGCCCCTCCCCCCTGTCGGCCGAGGTGGCCGGGCATCTGTGCGACTCGTTTGTGCGTGTGGCGGTGGCCGGGCCGGCGGAGGCCCGGCGGGCTCTGCGCGCCGGGGGCCTGGCGGCCCTGCCCGGGCCGGCCCATGCCGGGGCCCTGCTGGCCAGCCTCCGTGCCCTGGTGGAGTCCGGCGAGGTGACGGTCCATGGCGGGGCGGCCCTGCTGGCGCAGGTGGCCCGGCTGGCGGCCCGCGCCGAGGCCGGGCTCCCGGGGCTGGTGCACTTTGCGGACCGGTCGTGCGACCTGGCGCACCATCCGCGGGTGATGGCGGCCGGCGAGCCGCGCCGGCGCTTCTGGACCCGGCTGCTGAAGCACCTCGGTGCCGGTGCCGGGGCCGGGGACGAGGTGGCGGCCGGGCCGGAGGCCCTGGCGGCGGCCGCCCTGCCGGCCATCGTGGCCCGGCTGCTGAGCCCGGAGCGTCTGGCCAGCCCGGAGGCGGACCTGCGTGCCTCGGTGCATGAGGCGCTGGCCGAGCTGGCGCTGCTGTGCCCGGCCGACACGCTGGACGCGGTGCTGGTCTTTGCCGATGGGCTGCCGCGGCTGGCGGAGACCCTGACCCCGGAGGACCTGGGCATCTACCGGACCCCGGTGGGGCAGCTGTTCCGGGCGCCGGCCCCGGTGGAGGGGTCGGGCCCGAGCGGCGGGTCGGCCCGGGCCCCGGCCGGGGGGGCTCGGCGCCCGGGCGCCGGGGCCGGGCCTTCCAAGGCCGAGCTCGAGGCCATCGAGGCCCAGCGCCAGGCCGAGCAGGCGGTGCGCACGCGTGTCACCGGTGACATCCTGCTGGCCGACTCGTTCCTGGACCTGGTGCGGGAGCTCCTGGCCCGGGGCCCGGAGATCGTGGCGCTGCGCATTCCGGATGTCATTGCCCGGGTGCTGCGGCCGGCCATTGCCTTTGGGCCGCTGTCCGACAAGGCCATCGACACCTTCATGCGGCTGTCGCTGTGCCTGCCGTCGCCCTTCGGGCAGATTGACCACCTGCCGGCGGCGGTGCTCAAGGCCCTGGATTGCCGGCCGGCCGAGGCCGGGGCCTCGGCCCTGGACTTTGCCCAGCTGGCCGAGCTGATGGAGGCCCTGTATGATCCGCTGTCGACGTCCGGGCCGCTGCCGGGGCCGGCCTTCTCCTTCATCGTGCCGCTTCTGCGGGCGGTGGTGGACTTCCCGCAGGCGGCCGCGGTGGATGCCCTGACGACGGCGCTGCTGGACACGCCGGGCTTCATGGACACCGACCCGTCGACCGGGGCGGTGTTGAAGCCGCTGCGCGGTGCCAAGGCCAAGGCGGCCGCCGCGGCCGCGGCCGCCGCCGCCGCCGAGGAGACCACCGAGGAGGGCGGGGAGGCGGTGCCGGCGCGCGTGCGCGCCGCCCGCAAGGCCGTCGCCGACTATGTCACCACGCAGTCGATTGTGGCGGATTTGGTGAGCCTGCATGCGGTGCTGCTGGATGATCCGCTGCTGCCGCGCAATGACCTGATCCTGGCCCTGGCCGGGGTGCTCAACAGCCGGACCGATGCCTCGCACTTGGCGCTGGACTCGCTGAATGTGGTGGCCCGGCAGCTGAGTGCCGCCGGCAATGTCAGCCCCCTGGAGTATGGCACCCTGCTGGGGCTGGCCGCCTCGCCGGAGGCCATTGCCCGGCTGGCCATGGCCCGGGCGTTCAATGTCCTGCCGGCGCCGGGCCCGGGCACCGGGCCCGAGGCGGTGGTCCGGGATCTGGACCAGCGCCTGACCTATGCCCTGTGGCTACTGCGCCACGACCAGACGGCCACCAACTTCCAGGAGCACATCCGGGCGGCGGCCGAGGCGTCGGCCGCGTTGACCCACCGCCCGGGCCAGCTGGATGAGGACTTCCTGCCGCATCTGCTGGGGTACCTGGTGTCGCGGCATGCGGATGTCCGGGCTTCCGGCATCGCGGCCGTGCGGGCGGCCCTGGACCAGGCGGCCGGCGGGGCGGCGACCGGCCGCGCGCCGACCGCCATCTCGGCCCGGGCTCTGAAGCACCTGCTGGAGGAGTTTGCCACTCGCATCCGGGCCTCGGTGCCGGAGCTGGACAAGTTCGGCCGGCCGATCATCACGGCGGCCACGCAGCATGACCACTTCGAGGCGCGCGTGACGCTGGCCCAGACGATCGAGGCGTCGGCCCGGCACTTTGCCTCGGCCGAGGAGTGCCTGGACACGCTGCACTTCATGGTGGGCCAGGCCTTTGCGGACATCCATGCGCGGGTGCGCGAGGCGGCCATCGCCGCCATGGCGGCCCTGATTGCCGAGCACGGTGGCCGGTACCTGGACCAGCTGATGAGCCCGCTGGATGCGCAGCTGAATGAGCCGGATGCCGGGACCATCGAGCAGGACCGCGTGCGCGAGGCCGTGGTCAGCATGGTCGGCCATTTGACCGTGCACCTGGGCCAGGGGAATACCACGGCCCGGGTGGTGGCCGTGGTGGAGCGCCTGCTCAACACGCTGGCCACGCCGTCGGAGCCGGTGCAGTATGCCGTGGCCCAGTGCCTGCCCCTGCTGACGGACTTCCTGCCGGCCGACACGCGTGTGGCCTACACCGAGCGCATGCTGGGGGAGCTCTTCTCCACCGACAGCTATGTCATGCGCCGGGGTGCGGCATGCGGGGCGGCCGGGCTGCTCCGGGGCCAGGGCCTGCCGGCGCTCAAGCGCTACCATGTGGTGGACCTGCTGGAGTCGCATGGCGGGGCCAAGGCCTCGACGGGCGCTCGCCAGGCCGGGCTCTTCCTGATGGAGGCCCTGTCGCGGCTGTTTGGCCGGTCCTTCGACCCGTACCTGGTGAAGTTGCTGCCGGTCATGCTGGCCGGGCTGGGCCAGTCGGAGACCATCACCCGGCAGGCGGCGTCGGCCGCGTCGGAGTCCTGCATGCGGCAGATCCACCTGTCCACGGTGCGGCTGCTGCTGCCGCTGCTGCATGAGGGTCTGCAAGACCGGCAGTGGCGTACCCGGGCCTCGGCGGCCGAGCTGCTGGGCCTGCTGGCGACATTGGCCCCGCGTGCGTTGGGGTCCTTCCTGCCGAGCCTGGTGCCGACGCTGGTCAACACGCTGGTGGATGCCCATGAGAAGGTGGGCGCGGCGGCGCGCGCGGCCCTGCAGCACATCAGCAGCTGCATCACCAATCCGGAGATGCAGTCGCTGGCGCCGCTGCTGCTGCCGGCGCTGGCGGACCCGGCGCGCGGCACGCTGCCGGCCCTGCGGGCCCTGCTGGGGCTGGTGTTTGCGCACATGATCGATTCGGCCTCGCTGGCGCTGCTGATGCCGGTGCTGATCCGGGGGCTGTCCGAGCCGACGTCCGACGTCCGGCGGATTTCCTGCCAGATTGTCACCAACATTTCGGCCCTGGTGGACCCGGCGGACTTGCTGCCGTATGTGCCGCAGCTGGAGGCCCGGCTGCGGGTGACCCTGCTGGATCCCTTCCCGGAGGTGCGGAAGATTTCGGCCCGCGCGTTGGGCACCCTGGTGACGGCCTTCGTGGACGAGCAGGCGGCGTCGGCCGCGGCCGAGGAGGACGCCCTGGCGGCGGCCGCCGACCCGGCCACCGGGCGGCTGGCCACCACCATGCGCACGGTGCCGCAGATGCCGGGGCTCCTGTCCTGGCTGTATGCCACGGTGGAGTCGCAGTCGAGCTTGGGCGCGGTGGAGCGCTCGGGCGCGGCCAACGGCCTGGCCGAGGTGCTCTACTGCATGGACCCCACCGGGGCCCAGCTGCGGGAGCACCACCTGCCGGCCATCCTGGAGAAGGCCCGGTCGCCGCTGCCGCACGTGCGCGATGGGTACATGAATTTGCTGGTGTACCTGCCGTCGACCTTCACCACGCAGTTGGAGTCCAGCCTGAACCAATTGATCCCGGTGCTGCTGCAGGCGCTGGCCGACGAGTCGGAGATGGTCCGCGAGACGGCCATGCGCGCGGGGCAGATGCTGATCACCAACTTCTCGGAGTCGGCCACGGAGCTGCTGCTGCCGCGGTTCCAGGAGGGGCTGTTCAACGAGAACTGGCGCATTCGCCAGTCCTCGGTCACCCTGCTGGGGACCATGCTCTTCCATGCGATCGGTGCCTCGGGCAAGACCCAAACCACCGGGCTGGTGGGGGAGAACGATGGGATTGCCTCGGCCCAAAGCCAGGCCATCATCCTGGAGTTGCTGGGCCGCAGTCGCCGGGACACCATCATGTCGTCGCTGTACCTGCTGCATAGTGACACGCACTTCCAGGTGCGGTCCACCTCGCTGCACGTGTGGAAGACGGTGGTGCGCAATACCAGCCAGATGCTTGGCGAGCTGATGGCGGTGCTCATCCGCCAGGTGATTGGCCTGCTGTCGTCGGACATCCCGGAGCTCAATCACCTGGGTGTGCGTGGGCTCGGGGACCTGGTGAACAAGTTCAGCGATCGCATCCTGCAGGCCATGGTGCCGGTGCTGAGTGCCACCCTGCTGGCGGAGTCGGGCGGCGCGGCGGCCGCCATGGCCACCGCGGCCGGGGCCGTGCCCTCGGAGCAGGCGCGCCTCGGGGCCACGCTGGCCCTGCAGGAGGTCCTGGCCCAGGCGGAGACCAATCACCTGCTGCGTGTGCTGGACGACCTGTCGGCCTGCGTGCGTGTGGGCCTGTGCGATCCGTGCGAGGAAGTTCGGACGGTGGCCGCGCGGGCCTTCTCCCGGCTGGTGGATGTCACCGGGGGCGCGTGCCTGGAGGAGATCGTCAGCCAGCTGCTGGCGCCGCTGCTGGACGAGTCGCTGGAGCCGGAGTCGGCCCTCCGGCGGACGGCCCTCAGCGGCCTGAAGGAGGTGGCCATCCTCCGCGGGCCGCAGGTGTTCCCGCTGTTGATGGAGCGCCTGTTCAACCCGCTGACCGTGGCCGGGGCCCATATCCTGGGCCAGTTGATTCCCTTCGCCGGGCAGGCCCTGTCGCAGCATCTGTCCGCGGTGCTGGACAGCATTGTCGGGCTGGTGGTGGCCAACCCGGCCGAGCGGGGCACCCTGCTGCCGGCGGCCGGGGCCATGTTGGCCTCGTTGGATTCCGGGTCCGATGCCCTGCGGGTGGTGCTGTCGGACTTGCGGCCGCTGGTGCAGCATAACCGGCCGGAGGTGCGGGAGTTCGCGCACAATCTGCTGGCCGAGCTGCTGAGCACCGGGTCCGGGGCCGGCGGGGATGCCGGCCGGGCGGCCGGCATTGCCGTGCTCAATGCCTCGGCCCTGGTGCGGCTGCTGGGCCGGGGTCTCAATGACCCGGCCGAGGAGGTGACCCGGGCGGCCCTGGCCGGGCTGGATGCCCTGGTGGCGGCCACCCCGAAGGCCAACTACCCGGACAATGTGCATCTTCTCCGGCAGACGGTGCTGGCCGCGGCGGCCAATGCCCCGGC
Organism: Fonticula alba; assembly: GCF_000388065.1. Taxonomy (NCBI): domain Eukaryota; order Rotosphaerida; family Fonticulaceae; genus Fonticula; species Fonticula alba. The sequence continues at coordinate 161,250 of NW_009242980.1, read as the reverse complement.
CGGGGGGGCCACGGTGGCCGCCCTGAACCTGCCCCGGGGGACGTCCTCCCTGGCCGGGCTGTATGTGCATGCGCTGCTGAATGGCCATGCGGCGGAGCGCGAGCAGGCGGCCCTGGCCTTGGCGGACTTGCTGCGGCTGACTCGGCCGGAGGCCTTCCGGACGTCGACCCTGCCGGTGGCCGGTGCGCTGATTCGCCTGCTGGCGGACATGAGCCCGGCCGCGCAGGCGGAGTCGGTGCGTGTGGCCGTGCTCGGCACGCTGCATGTGATGCTGAAGCACCTGGGCCCGGCCTTGCGGCCGTTCATCCCCCAGCTGCAGACCACGCTGCTGCGTGCGCTGGGTGACGAGGGGTCGGCGGCCATTCGGGCGGCGGCCGTGCCGAGCGTCGGGGCCGTGGCCGTCATCCACACCCGGCCGCTGTTGCTGCTGACCGAGCTTCAGGCTCAGCTCCAGCGGCAGCCGGTGGCCCCGGTGCGGGAGGCCCTGTTCCGGGCGGCGGCGGCGGCCCTGCGCCAGCTGCCGGCCGAGCAGGCGGCCCCGGTGGCCCTGGCCGTGCATGAGCCCCTGGCCGCCGGGCTGCTGGAGATCGTGGCCGATCGTCGGGCTGGTCGTGGGCTGGCCACGGCGGCGGTGGACGGCATGGCCGCCCTGCTCGGGGCCCTGGGCCCGGAGGAGGCCCATGCCCTGCTGTCGTCGCTGGTGCAGGATCTGGAGGAGCTGGCGGCCGCGGTGGCCGTCGATGATGGCGCCAATCGCGAGTCGCTTGAGCGCTACCTGGATCTGCTGGGCCGGCTGGCGGCCGAGCGTGCCCCGGGGGCGGCGGATGAGGCGGCGGCCATGGCGGCGGCCCAGCCGCTGCAGCGGCTGCTGGTGGCCGATGTGGGCCTGCTCCGGCAGCTGCATCGGACCCTGCGTGGGCTGATGGGGGTGCTGCAGTCGCGGCCGGCCGGCGCGGCCGTGGCCCAGGCCATCGGCCAGTTGCTGGCCTTCGTGTCGCTGCTGTGGACCCATGAGCATGGGGCCCTGGCGGAGGACCTGCTGGCGGTGCTGGCCGGTGTTCTCCAGCAGACGGACAATGATGATGTGCGCCTGGCGGCGGCCGGGGCCGTGCGCCTGGCGGCCAAGCTTCGCCCGAACGAGCTGGCCTTCGGCCCGACGCCGGAGCGCGTGCACACCCTGGCCCCGGCCCTGGTGACCGCCTCGGCCAAGGGCAGCTCCCCGACGGCGGCCATGGCCCAGCGGGCTTTGGTCTACCTGTTTGCGCTGTTCACCGAGACCGACACCCAGCTCCAGGCGTATGTGGACTCCGGTCCGGATGCGGCCCTGCCGGCGCGCACGTGGCTCCGCGATCGTCTGCTGGCCGCCGTGCGCAAGGGCACCGTCAAGGTGGCCCTGTCGGATGACGAGGATGACGATGTGGCCGCGTGAGGAGGAGGAGGAGAGGGCGGCGGCGCCAAGCCGACCGAGGAGCGGCTCGGCCCGGTCCTCCCCCACCGGGGGGGCCCTTTTCCGGCGCCCCCCCCCCCCCCCCCCCCCCCCCGGGGGGGCCTTTTTCCGGGCCCCCCCCCCCCCCCCCCCGTGTGTGCGAGCGTCTTTTCCTTTGTCCTCTCCCTCTCCCTTCACCTTCTTTCCCTGTGATTTTCCCCTCCCCCTGTGGTGAGCTGTTCCTCTCGGCTCTCCCCCCTCCTGTTCTTTCGCTTCTTGTCCCTTTTCTCCTGCCTGTCCGGAGCAATACATGACAAGCACCCCCATGCGCGTATGCACGCACACATATGTGCTGTGCCCCCTTCCGTGGTGGTTTTGGTGGAACATCGGTCAGGTCCGGGGGGTGGGTCGGGCGTTCGCTGGCGCCCACGCTGTTTTTGGCCCGGCGGCCCAGGGACGGGGGCTTTCGTGTGCCCATCCGGCGCGTGTGTGCCCGTCCGGCGCGCGTGTGCCCGTCCGGCGCGCGTGTGCCCTTTCCCTGGCTCCGTGGCAGGGGCATTTGTCCGGCGTCTGGATGCCGGCACGTCGCCCCGCCCCGGGAAGCAGCGTCCTCATCTTAAAGAACGTGCCCCGGTTGATGTGACGGTGGCACCCGCAGGGAGCGGGCGAGTCGCGGTCCGGACGCATGCGCGCGCGCGCACACACACACACACACACACGACACATGTTGCTGGAGGCAGGCAAATCACACAGGCACACATGGAGTTACATGTTCTATTGGGGGAGTGCACATGGCACCCCGGGGCGAGGGCGATGCAGGCCGCCGCCGCCGCCGCCAGGGGGGGGGGGGGGGGAAATGACAAATGAGGATAGGCATGGCGGTCGGCGGGTGCATCCCTCGAGCAGCAGGGGAGCCGCGGCGTCCAGCGCGGGGGTAGGAGGCAGGGGGGGGGGGGGATATAAAAACACAAGTGCAAAAGGATGGGGAGGGGGGCCTGGGGCAGCCTCGCGGCCGGGCGTCCACCGTTGCATGGCACCGGGCCGGCGGGCCGGCGGGCCAGCGGGCAGCCCTACACCCGGATGACCACATTCGGGCGCCGGGCCAACACCGGGGACTTGGTGTGCACCGGGCCGCCCTTGAACAGCTCCTGCTCGGCGATCAGGCGCTGGCCGGAGTTGCGCGAGCGCTGGGGCAGATTCGACCAGCCCGGGATGTAGCGATTGAGGTTGTAGTGCAGGGTGGCCACATCGGCCTTGGTGATGAGCTGCAGGTCGGTCAGGCTGAAGAGGCGCCGGCCCTGGTCGTCGACGCGCGACCCGAGCTCGACAATGCGCCGGATCAGGTCGGTCGGGAGCCGGTAGATGTAGGGGCTCTCGAAGTTCGGGGCATAGCGCTTGGCCAGCCGGTGCACGGCCATCGGGTAGAGGTTCGACAGGTTGGAGATCTCCCGCTGGGAGAGGGACACCCCGCTGCGGTTCCACAGGAGGAAGAGCGCCCGCTCGGTGGGGGTCTGCAGCTCGTCGTACGGCAGGCGCATGGCCCGCTGGACCGAGTGGTAGAGCGGGTCGGTCGAGGGGACATCCTGCGGGTGGGCGTAGGACCGGATGCGCTTCCGGGACCGGAGGTCTTTGGCGGCCCGGGCCGCGGCCTGGGCCGTGGAGGCGCCCATGGAGTCGGCCCCGGCGGCGAGCATGATGGCCTCGATGCCGGCGGGGTCCGCGCCGAAGTCCGGATCGCCGGTGGTCCCGGCCTCGTAGGGCTGCGGCCCGGGGGGAGGCAGCCGCATGAGCCTCGAGGCAATTTGGATGGCCTGCACGCCGCTGCCGCGGATCAGGTCGTCGATGGTGCTTCGCCGGCCCGGGGAGGGGCCGCCGGGCCCCCCGCCGGCGAAGTCCGAATGCTCCGGCGCCGGCCCGGCCGGGTCCGCCAGGGGGGCCCCCTCGTTGCCGGGCACCAGCGGCAGGTATGTGAGCAGGACCAAATTGGCCATGCTGCGCGAGAGGCGGAATCGCCGGGCCAGGTGGTCGGGATTCGGCAAGTGCGAGGATCCCAACCGGTCGAGGCGCTCATGCACCGGGATGGCCACCCGGGCCAGGGGAGACCCCTCGAGGAGCGGATGCTCCGGCAGGTGCAGCAGCAGCAGGGCCTCGGCGAAGATCAGCGGAATGCCGGCGCGATTGGCCAGCATGGTGAGCCTGCCGGCCGGGGTGTCCGGCTGGTGGTCCGGGTGCGGCCCCTGCTGCTCCAGGGCGGCGGCATGCTTGCGAGGGTCCTTCTTCCGGCGCCGGGCAAGGTGCAGGGAAAGGGCCTTCTGATGGCGGGCCGAGGGGGAGCCGGAGCCCGGCGCCGGGACCAGGCTCGAGGCCGGGTCCGCCGGCGAAGCGCCCGCCGAGCAGGCGCCGGCATTCGACCACGAGGCCGGCCGCGGGCCTGCCGAAGAAGAGCCATTGCCCCCGGGGGAGGATGCCGGCCCGGCCAGGAAGGCATCCTCGAGGGACAGCTGCAGCGCATTGGACTCGGCGGCCCCGTATTCCGACTGCCGGGCCAGCGACAGGAAGGTGGCAAAGGCCTGGCTCATGTCGGACACCGGGCGCCGGGTGAAGTTGACGGTCTCGCGGCTGAAGTGGAGGAGCGGCGTGCCGGGCAGGTACCACAGCAGCAGCTCGCCCACCACCTTGGTCGGCAGGCCGAGGCGGGTGCCGATGTCTTCCAGGCTGACCAGGCGCAGGGAGTGCCGGGCCATGAGCAGGATTTGGCTGCGGATCTCGAAGGGCAAGTTCCACTGGCGATTGATGTACTTGTAGGCGGGGAAGGCGTGCTTCAGGGCCTGGAGGATGGACGTGGCCGGGAGGTAAAAGCGCCGGGCCATGGAGCTGACCGGCTCGGAGAAGCCGCTGTCCTGGGCCGCGCGCACCAGGACCTGGTACTCGCTGGGGGTGACATTCATGCGGTTCAGGTAGGCCGGCTGGGACTTCATCATCAGCAGGTTGACCGAGGCCGAGGCGTCGCGAATGAGCCGGGCCATCATGCGGATGTGCCGGCGCCGGTGGAAGCTGCCAATCTGATTGGGCGAGTGGGTCATCAGGCTCGGGTGCTCTTCGACATAGTGCCGGAGGAGGGCCTGCCCCAGGAGGGTGTTGGACCAGCGCCGGGTGGTGAGGGACAGGGGCTGCGGGCGCTGGCGCTGCAGGGTCATGGTGGATATCCGGCTTTGGATGCTGGCCTGGACCAGCTGCCACATCATGGGCCGGCGCAGGTCGATCGGCAGCAGCGGCCAGAAGGGGTTGGGCCCGGTCGAAAGGAGCCCCATGGCCAGGGGGCTGGCCGCGGCGCGGTACCGGAAGAGCTGGTGCTTGCTCAGGAGCGACTCCGGCGCCAGGAGCAGTGGCACGATGTCGGCCAGCGGCGTGGGGGGCGGCCGTTGGTTGGGTCGGGTGCGCATGGGCAGCGCCATGCTGGAGGGCGGCCGGATGCCGGGGCTGCCGGGTCGCCTTGAGCGGGGGACGCGGCGTTTCCTGTGCCATGGGGCAATTGGGTGGGTGTGATTGAGTGAGTGCGAGAGGGTGGGGGGGGG
>NW_009242980.1:153862-155239 GCF_000388065.1 Fonticula alba | reverse complement strand
GGGGGGGGGGGGGGGCGTGTCTGCAGATCCAGGCAGACCGCCGGGCGGCTCCGTGAGCGTGGTCTCACGTGAACGGCGGATCCCATGACCAGATGCCCACGATGCTGCACCTGCCTCGGGCCCGACCGGCGGCACCGGGGGCCGGGCGCGTGCCTGCGCATGCCGGCACGCACACACACGGCGGTGTTCCTGGCCCTGTGGTGGTGCGCAGGACCTGTGGCGGGGAGGAGGCGGCGTGCAGGCGCGCGGGCGAACACGGGCGGAGGACCGGCACGGAGGACGGCAAGGGGCACAGAGGGGGGGGGGTGGTGACGCAAGAGAGAGAGACAGAGAGAGAGAGAGACAGAGAGAGAGAGAGACAGAGAGAGAGAGAGACAGAGAGAGAGAGAGAGAGAGGAGGGGGCGTGTATTTTTTTCTCCCCTCCCCGTGGGTACTCGAGCCTCCCCCTCCCTCCCTCGCCGAGCAAGGGGGCGGAGAGGGGCGCTGGTGGCCGCGGGCTTCTCCTCGGGAGGGGGGCACACACCGCGGAGCAGCGACAACAGGGGAGGGACGGGCCCGCGGCGGGCGCGGGCGCCGTCACTCGGACAGTCGGCAACTGACCTTGATCGGGAACCAGGAGCTGGGGTTGGTCCAGGAGAGGAGGTAGAGCCCGGGCTGGGTGGCGGTGAACTGGCCGGAGAACCAGGTGCCGGCGTGGGTGACCAGCGGGTCGGCCTCGGTGGTGAGCTTGGTGTGCATGGCCTCCGGCAGGGGCTCCATGTCGACCGGGGTGAAGGGGTGGCCGCCGGCGGAGGGGCGCATGGTCTTGGTGCAGCCGCCGTCGAAGGCCGCGGCCACATTGGCATCGAACTCGGGGCAGAATTGCAGGCGGAAGTGCAGGCCCTCGGGCATCTTGTAGATAAAGTGCACGACACTGTGTGTGCGTGTGTGGAGAAGGGGGGGGGGGGCAGTGTGAGGAGCCAAGGCGAGGATGTGTGTGTGTGTGTGTGTGTGTGTGTGCGTGTGTGTGTGTGTGTGTGTGCGTGTGCGTGCGTGTGCACGCGTGCAAAGGATGGGCGCGGGGTTGCCTGCACATGGCCCAGGGAGGGGCCCGAGGGCGGGGGCACGCACAGCTTGCCATCTTCCCGGCGGCGGTGCTCCGGCAGCTGGTACCGGGCCAGCTCGTCGGCCGTCACGGCGATCGGGATGAACTCCGACGTGGCCGAGTAGACCGACAGACGCCAGAAGTCGTGGATGTCGAAGCGGTCGAACTGGTAGGACGGGTCGTACAGGGGCGAGAGACACCCGCCGCGCATGCGACAGGTGCACAGGCCGCCCATGACCGACTAGCCGGGGGACGGGGGGAAGGGGGGGGGAGATAGGAGCAGAGAGGCAGG
>NW_009242980.1:152181-153297 GCF_000388065.1 Fonticula alba | reverse complement strand
GGGGGGCAAGTGGCTGCGCGCGCGCGGGGAGGGGGAGGGGGCCAAGGGTTGCCCGCGCGCACCGGGCGTTGAGCTCCTCCTGGAGATGCCGGGCCAGGTATTCGATGGAGAGGACGACAAACTCGCAGGTCTGCTCGATGTTGGCCGCTTGCAGCGTGCCCGGGACATTGGTGCGCCCGGGGGCGAAGATGAGCATCGGCTGCCCGGCGCGGGTGGAGAAGTGCGCCGACAGGGTGTTGTTCTCGAGGATGGCCCGGGTGGAGGCGGGCGAGTTCTCGCCGTTGTTGTCCGGCATCCGGGTGTAGCCGCTGGGGCCGCGGGCGGCGGCGAGGGGCATCGATCGGGGTGAGGTGCGCGCCGCCGACGGGGCCACGGCAAGCAAGGCACCCAACGGGGGGGGGGGGGAGGGGGGGGAGGAGGGCGGTGCAGGCGGAGGGGCCTCGGGGAAGGGACAGCGGATCGGCGGGGGGGGGGGTGGGGGGGGGGGGGGGAGGGGGGGGGGGGGGGGGGGGGGGGGGGGGGGGGGGGCGCGCACCGGGAGGGCGTGTGGCACTCGAAGTCGGACAGGTGGTCGAGGTTGCGCTCCTTGCGGAAGGCCATGTTATTCTTGAGCATCTCGGCCGCGGCGTCCTGGGAGGGAGGGGAGGGGGGGAGGGGGGAAGGGGGTATACACACACACACACACACACACAGGCGCACATGCATGGCGAGCGGCGGGCGTCAGACACGGGCACGAAAAGCGACGCGCCCATGGGCCGGAGGAGCGGGAACGTACGATGTCCAGGTCGCGCGCGCGCAGGAAGCGCACGATGGTGTGGTCCGACACCGGGAAGTGCGCACCCTGCAGCAGGTCGGCGAACTGCTCCTTCAGCTGGGCCATGGCGCGATCCTCCTCCGGGGTGGTGAGCGTCTCGAGGGGGGCCGCCTCGAGGAGGGCCTCGACCGACACCGGGCCCAGCGGGGGGAAGGAGGGCGCACGACCGGCCGCATCCGGCTCCGGGTCCTTCAGGCTGATGGGGGTCAGGACATCCTTGCAGGGGGAGAGGCTGAGCTTGGTCAGGCTGTCGTGGAGGTCCTCCTCCGGCGCCAGGCCGGCGGGGGCCACGTTGCGGCGGG
>NW_009242980.1:145688-151410 GCF_000388065.1 Fonticula alba | reverse complement strand
GGGCGCGGGCGCGGGGGGGGGGGATGCCCCTCCGGGCGCCGGGCCAAATCGGCCTGCGCTGGGCGGAGCCCGGGACCCCGCGCGCCGAACCCCAACGCCGGCCGCCCCACCGGCCGGGCGAAACATGTGCGCGGCCTCGTTCCCCCGCCCCGCCCCCGGCGTCCCCAAAAAAGAAACACAATAATCACCGACCCCGGGCTTGCGAGGACGCCGGCCGACACCGCGCGTTTGGGGGGCGGGGGATGCATGGCTGCGCGTGGGTGTATGTTGCGCGCTGGGGGGGCGCCGGGGCGCCGGGGCGCCGGGGCGCCGGGCGGGGGCGCGGGGCCGGCGCCGTGTCCGGCCGTTGGTGTTGTCCGGCCACGAGCGGGCCCGGCCCCGGCCTCTAACGGGCGCCGGATTAGGGCCGGCGGGGGCGAATATTCACACCAGGGCCCCCCTGGCTTGGCCCGGGACCTGCGTTGGGAGGCCGAGGGTGCTCCACCGCGATGCGTGTCGGGCGGCTGTTTTTTTTTCTTTTGCAGCCCGTCGGCCGGGGGCTTCTTGCGCCGGTCCCCGGACTGGCTCGCCGGCCGGGGGGCTCGGGGCTCCGGCCAGCCTTGAAGGGGGGCGGCTTGCCCGGGCGAACGCCAGTCCGACCGCCCCCCCCCTTTCACCTCCGCTCCATGTATGCTTAAACGCGATGGCCGGCCCCGGCGGCTCCGATCCGAGGAGGAAGGCGCCTGTCGCCAGGCGAGTGAGGACACATCCAGGGTGGGATCTATTGGGAAGGGGGGCGGGGGGAGGGAAATGCAAAGGAAGGTGCAGGGGGAAAGAAAGGGGATGAGGGGAGGATGCAGGCGGGCAGCGCGCCCTCTCAGTGCCCGGCGACCGGGGCGGCCTGGCCGTCCTCCGGCGAGGCGGCCGCCATGTAGGACGGCGTGTAGGGCACCGAGAGGGGCATGTAGCCGGTGGAGGCGCTCGGGTCGGCCGACGCCGGGGCAGCCCCCGGGGTGAAAAGCTGCCCGGCGCCCGGGGCCCCGGCGGAGGGCGGCACGAAGGACGGGGGGACGAACATGCCGCCGGGGCCGGCGCCACCGCCGCCGGGCACTGGCGGCGCGAACCCGGGGACCGGGGGCGGCGCGCCGCCGAAGGGCGAGGGCACGCCCGGGCCCGGGGCCCCGGCCGACACGCCGCCCGGGTTCAGCAGGTCCACATAGCGACTGCTGATGGAGGCCCGGGTGGCGGCCGAGCCGGCGCCGCCGGTGCCGGGGGCCGGGGCCGGCGGCGGGGCCGCGCCCCCGGGAGAAAGGGCCGGACCGCCGGCCGGCGCCGGGCCGCCGGCCGCCAGGGAGGCCGAGCTGCCGGGAGCCGAGCTCATCGGCGGCGGCGGCGGCGTGTCCTCCACGGTCGGGGGCTTGCCGTCCGGCAGGACCCAGCGCTTCTTGACCGGGTCGTAGGTGAGCTTCATCTCCTCGCCCAGCTTGACCTCCTTGGGGCCGGAGTCATCCTGGGCATTGTTGGCCCCGCGGCCGAAGAGCAGGCCGCCCAGGCGCGAGAAGAGCCCACTGCCGTTGGGGCTGGTCGGCGCGTCGGCCGCGGGGGAGGCCGGCCCGGCCGGCTGCGCGGTCGCCGGGGTGCTCGGCGAGGCCGAGGGCGCTGGCGCTGCCGCCGCCGCCGCCGGCTGGGCCGGGGGGGGCGGCGGGGAGCCGGCCGCCGGTGACAGAGGGGCCGCCACCGGCGAGATGAAGGTCGGGGCCGCCAGCGGCGACACAAAGGCAGGGGGGGCGCCGCCCGCCGGGCCGGGGACCGCGTCGGCGAAATCGCCCTCCGTATGGCTGAGAGCATCGACGAACTGCTCGGCCGGGGCGGCCGGCTGGAAGGCAGGGGCAGCCGGCTGGAAGGCAGGGGCAGCCGGCTGGAAGGTAGGGGCGGCCGGCTGGAAGGTAGGGGCGGCCGGCTGGAAGGTAGGGGCGGCCGGCTGGAAGGTAGGGGCGGCCGGCTGGAAGGTGGGAGCCGCCGCCGGCTGGAAGGTGGGAGCAGCCGGTTGGAAGGCAGGGGCAGCAGCAGCAGGCGGCGGAGACACGGCCGGCGGCTCGGCGCCGTCGGCATCACCCGCACCACCGGCAGGGGGGGCGCCAGGGCCACGGCCGCCGCGCGGCCCGGTGTCATCGCCGATGATGCGCTCGAGGCCGCGCTCGAGCAGGCCGCCGACATCGACATTGCGGAACCAGGTCCGGGTGGCGGCGGCGGCGGCGGCCCCGGCCCCGGAGATCCCCTTGCCGGAGGCCACCGCGGCGGCGGCGGCGCCGGCCGGGGCCGAGGCCGGCGCGCGGTCCAGAGCCGGCGCGCCGTGCGTCTGCTCCAGGCGCCGGCAGAACTGCTCCGTGTCGGCCAGGGCCGCCGGGTCGCGGGGGAACCACGCGCGCGGCAGCTGGCGCAGGGTGGCATGCCCGAGGGCCGGGCCGCCGGCCAGCACCGGCGCCAGGGCCACCTCGGCCGGGGGCAGCGACAGCGCCAGGAAGCCCACCCGCGGGTCGAGCCCGGCCCGGCGGACAAACTGGATGTACCGCCAGGCCAGGTCGCCCGGGAGGCCGGCCCCGTCAAGCAGCTGGGCAAAGCGCACCCGGTACACATGCAGCCAGGCACACGAGGCGTGCAGGGCCCCGATGCTGGGCAGGGTGACAGTGTCGCCGGGGAAGGCCGGCGGCAGCCCGGGCCCGGGCCCGGTGGTGGCCAGGTTGCAGGCGGGCACGCGCCCGGGCCCGGCCGGGGCAGGGCCCTCCCCCGAGCCGGCCGTCGACACGGCGCCATACATGCTCGGGCCGGAGCCGGTGATGGCCGCCAGGGCGCCGGTCACCCGCGAGGAGGGGGCCACCGGGCTGCCGGCGGCCAGTGCCAGCAGGAGCTCCGCGCTGAAGCTCAACACCCGGGCATACTCGGCCAGCTCGGTCATGAGGAAGGCCTGGACGGCGGGCCAGCGGCTGGGCAGGGGCCCGGCGCCGACCGAGGCCAGCGCCGCGTCGGTCAGCGGCTCCGGCCCGTCGGCCCCCGAGGCCGGCCCCTCGGCCGGGTGCAGGTGCCGCACGGCCGGGCGGCCGGTCAGGCCGGCGCGAAGCTGGGCCGCCAGGGCGGCGGCCGCCGCCTCGGACCCCCGGGCGCCGGCCAGGACCGGCGCCAAGCGCGGCGGCCACTCGGCCCCCACCCGGCAGGGGTTGTTGATGGCGGCCGCCGGGCCGTGGCCGTCGTGCGCACCGGCGGCGGGGGCCAGCCACACGGGGGCCACCGTGGCGGCCCCGGTGGCCGGGGCCCCCGGCGTGGGCGGCACATTCCAGGCCACCGCGGCCAGCGGCGACCCGGCCAGCAGGGCCACCGCGTGCCCGGCCTCCGGGCGATCCTGCGCAAAGAGCGCGCTCGACAGCAGGCACATGGCCCGGAGGAAGACGGCCCGCTGGCCGGGCAGGCCGCCGGCCGTGAACAGCAGCGACGCCAGCAGGGCCAGCACATCGCGCCAGTGGGCCAGGCAAAGGCCCAGCAGGGCCGACCGCAGCGGGGGGGAGGCCGCGGCAGGCGCATCGCCCGGGCCGGGCACATCGCCGGTGGCCAGGGCCTCGCCGGCGGCCCCGGGCCCGAGGGCCAGCAGGCAGAGGTCCAGCGCGGTGCGCAGCGGATCGCCGGCCGGCAGGGCCGCCTCCAGGTAGGCCCGGTGCAGGGCCGGGGTCTCCGGGCGATCCGGCGCCCCGGCGGCCAGGTGCAGGCTGCTGGCCGCGTCGTGCGCCACGAACCCCAGGACCAGGGAGAAGGCCCAAAGGCCCCGCTGGGCGGCCTCCTGCGCCAGGCGCCCGAGGACCGAGCCGGGCCCCGGGGCGCCGGGCCGGCCGGTGGCCGCCGCCCGCCGGAGGGATGCCACCACCCGACCGGCCAGCTGGCCGACCTCCGAGTCGGCCGCATGCCCGGTGGCCGTGGCCGGCAGGGCCAGCTCCGAGGAGTGCGACAGCCCGGCCAGGCTGGCGGCGGTGTTGGCGGCACTGGCGCCGCCGGGCCCGGTGGCCGTGGCCGTGCCGCCGGCCGCGCCCTCCGCCTGGGCCGACAGCTCGAGCAGCGTCTCGGCCAGCAGGTCCGACAGCCCGGCCACCGCACGACGCTCGCGGTCGCCGAGGGGCCGGCCGACGGCCGGCCCGGCGCCCTCCAGGCCGTTGGCCACGGCCGAGGCCAGCGGCGACACCACGCCGGAAAGGGTCCCGCCGCTGCCGGCGCCGCCGCCGTTGGTGGCGGTGGTGGCGGTGCTCCGGGCCACGGTCGACACATAGTAGGAGGTGGGGCTGGTCCGGGCGTGGCCGGTGACCAGGCCCAGGAGCTGGGCGGCCTGCGCGGCGCGCGCCGCCTCCAGCCGGCCGCGCTCGGCCTGCCGGCAATCGGCCGACGTGATGCCCGACGCGAAGGCAAACTCCGCGCCAGCCAGGCGCACCACCCCCTGGAGCAGGCGCCATGCGAAGAGGCTGTCCTCGCGGGCGGCGGACCGGGCGCGCTCCGGGCCGAAGGACCCGGCCGAGGCCGATCCCGCCAGCTGGGGCAGGCCGAGGCTGCTCCCGGGGCCGAGGTCATCCGGGGCGCGGTCGGCCCCGGGGGGCTCGTCGCCGGGGCCGGGGCCGCCGCCGCCGCCGCCGCCGCCGCCCCGGCAGGCGCTCAGCTCCTCCAGGTGCGCCGTGAGGAAGGCATCCACCCGCGAGGGGCTGGCCGCCTCCAGGGCCAGGGTATGCTCGGCCGGCTTGGCGAGGCGCAGCAGCGGCCCGGGGTACATGCGCAGCAGGCTGGCCAGCTCGCTGGCGAAGGCGGCATCGGCCGGGGGGGCTTCGCCGGCGGCCGGGCCGACCCCCGAGGCGCCAGCCGCGTGCAGGTGCACGGACCCGATGGACTGCGAGGCGGGCTCCGTCCCGGCGCCCGGCTGGAACACCCCGAGCACCGGCGACGGGGCCACCAGCGTGTCCGGCGGCAGGGGGCTGGCCACGGCCGGCATGTCGTAGGACTGGCCGCCGGGCTGCGGCGGGGTGAATGTGGCCACCGGGGGCGAGTAGGTGCCGGGGTCGGCCTGGGCGGCGGAAGAGCCGGCCGCCGCCGGGGAATGGCCGGCCGCCACCGCCGGGGTGTATGCCACCGCCGGGGAGCCATCATACCCGGCCGCAGCCGGGGTGGCATACACGGACGAGGCGTCGGCCATGGGGCCGGTGGCGTCGGCCGCGGCGGCGGGCTCCGCCGGCGAGGCCACCGACGGAAGCCACTGGGCCATGAGCTCGCCATAGTAGTGGGCGTAGTACTGCTGCAGGGTGGGCTGGTACTCCGGCAGGAGGGAGACATCCGGCTGGCCATCGGCCCCGGCCGGGACCTGAACGCCCTGGCCCTGGAGCAGGGTCAGGAGGGCCGAGCATGCGTAATAATATGCGTACTGCGTGGCCGAGGCCACCAGCTCCTGGGATGTGGCATCGGCAGGGGGGGCGGCCTGCTCTGCGGAGGTGTGCTGCTCTGCGGAGGTTTGCTGCTGCTGTGTGGAGATTTGCTGCTGCTCTGTGGAGGTGTGTTGTTCTGCGGAGGTGTGCTGCTCTGCGGAGGTGTGCTGCTGTTCCGGGGAAGTTTGCTGCTGCATGGGGGCGGTGTACTGCTGCGCCGGGGCGGTGTACTGCTGCTCCGGGGCAGTGTACTGCTGCGCCGGGGAAGTTTGCTGCTGCACCGGGGCGGTGTACTGCTG
>NW_009242980.1:140285-145678 GCF_000388065.1 Fonticula alba | reverse complement strand
TCCGGGGCAGTGTACTGCTGCGCCGGGGAAGTTTGCTGCTGCACCGGGGCGGTGTACTGCTGTTCCGGGGCAGTGTACTGCTGCGCCGGGGCGGTGTAGTGCTGCTCGGATGGAACATACTGCTGCTCCGGGGCAACATACTGCTGCTCCGGGGCAGTGTACTGCTGCTCCGAGGAAACATACTGCTGCTCCGAGGAAACATACTGCTGCTCCGAGGAAACATACTGCTGCTCCGAGGAAACATACTGCTGCTCCGGGGCAGTGTGCTGCTCCGAGGCAACATACTGCTCTGAGGCAACATACTGCTCCGAGGCAGCATACTGCTGCTCACCGATGGAGTGCTGCCCAGACACACCCTGATCCTCCGGAGCATGGTGCTGCTCCACCTGGCCCCCGACCGGGAAGTCGGCCTGCGGCGGGAAGAGCTGTCCCCCGCCGACGGACGATCCGGTGGTCGGGAAATAGTGGGCAAAGTCGCCGGCCGGCGAAGGGGCCAATGTCAGCTCGCCGGACTTCAGCTGGTTGAGGGAGTCCTCGCGCGACACCGCAGCCTCCCCCTGGGAAAAGGGGTCGAAGGGGGCCGCCCCGGCAGCCGGAACGTCGCCGGCGGGGGCCACCGCGGCCGGCGGCTGGCCGGCAAAGTCGAAGCCCCCGGCCGAGGCAGCAACCCCGGCGAAGAGATCGGCCGCGGAGTCCGGGCCCGGGGCCAGCTGCCCGGAGGCCGAGGAGGCGGCCACCAGGTCATCTGCCGGGTGGGCGGCCAGGAGCCAGGAGGACGAGGACGAGGCAGAGTCCGAGACGGCCAGAGACGGCAGCGGCGGGGCAGACCCGGCGGAGTTAGACGCGGGCGGGGACATGAGCAGGAAGGGGCTGGCGTCGCCGCTGGATGCCACTGCCGCCGGTGCTGCTGCCGCCGGCGCCGCCACTGGCGCCGCCATCGCATGGAGGTCCCCCTCGCCGCCCGGGAGAGTGACCTCGCTCGGGGTCTCGACCGTGGCCGCCGACCAGGTCGGGTGGGAGACGAAGGAGAAGGAACTCTGCGAGCGGGTCACATCCGGCGAGAGGGCCGACCAGTCGGACGAGACCCCGGGCCCGCCGGCCGCCACCGAGGGGGCAGGCTCTGCGAGCGGGTGGATGGGCGGGCGAGTGGGCGGGCGGGCGGGCGGGCGGGGGGGCGGGCGAGCGAGCGAGCGAGCGGGCTTGGCGTCAGGGCCGCCGATCGGTGTGCGGAACGGGCGGTGGCAGGGCGCGACATGGTGCTGGATGTCGCAGGCGACGCGCGCGAGAGAAAAAAAGCGGGGGGGGGGACGCACCGGCGTGGGAGGGCGGGACAAGCGACGGGTCGAACGGCGTGTGGGCGGGCTCCGCGACCTCCGGGGAGGCCGCGGCGTGGGGCTCCTCGTCGGCGGACATGCCGCGGGCCAGGGACTCGTAGAAGCCGGATGCCGCGGCCAGGGTGACATAGAGGTCCGACTGGTCGGCGGTGGCGGCCGGGGCATCGCCGGCTGGCACATCATCGGCCGCGGGGGCGACGGCCGGGTCGAGGGCAGGGGCGGCCGCGGCCGGGCCGGCAGGCTCCTCCGGGTCCGGGCCGGCCCCGGCCGAGGGCGGGACCTCATCACCGGCCAGGCCGAACACCGGCAGCCCGCGCAGCAGGGCATCCGTCGATTGGGAAGTCGACGGGCCGGCGTCCGGATGGTGGGCCAGGGCCGAGTCCTCCGGGGCCGAGTCCTCCGGGGCAGGGGTCGCCGGATCGCCGAAGGAGAAGGTGTGCCCGGGGAAGAGGCTGGCCGAGCTGGAGGCAGCTGGCGGCTGGTCGAGGGGGTCGGCGTCCGGCACGCCGGCCGCCGCGACGAGCGTATTGGCCGCGGCGGCCGCGCCGCTCAGCGTCCGGCTGGCCAGCGACGAGACAGCCGACGAGACGAAGCGCAGGGAGGACATGCCGAGCGCGGCGCCCGGCTCGTCGGACATGTCCGGCTGGGTGGCGCCCTCGGTGGCCAGGGCCGTGGAGGGCGGCCCCCCCGCCGGGGGGGAGGCCTCGTCGCCGAGCCCGGGCGCGCACTCCGACGAGGAGGCCGAGGCCGAGGAGGGGTCCGAGAAGGACTCCACCGGGTATGAGGAGTGGGCATCATCCTCGAGGGACAGCTCGACCAGGGCATCCGGCGAGGAGAGAGACAGGTCGTACCCGCTGTCGGAGGAGTGCATCAGGGCAATGTCATCGGGCAGCGACCCGTCCGAGGCCCCGGTGGCGGGCATCATCTCAAAGGGCGAGAGGGCGGCGGCCGGCTGCTCATCGGACGAGGTGAGGGGAGCACCGGGCGCCGGCTCGGCGGCATGGTGCAGGCCGCCGAAGGGGTGCCCCGGGGCGGGGAGGGGCTCGGTGGCGGAAGAGGAGCCGAGCTCGACAAATGGCTCGGAAGGGGAGCCGGAGACGACATCCCCGGTGGGCCCGGCGTGCGGGGCGGCCTCGGCAGCCGGCTTGATGGGGGCGCTCTCGAGGGGAGCAGCGTCGGCGGGCTCGGGGAGTGGCGCGGGAGTGGAGTCGTGGACAGCCTGGGAAACAGCCGGGGGGAGGGCCTCAAGGGCGGCCTCGGGAGCGGCCTCGGGAACGAACTGGGCAGCGGCCTCGGGAATGAACTGGGCAGCGGCCTCGGGAACGAACTGGGCAGCGGCCTCGGGAACGAGCTGAGGAGCGGCCTCGAGAGTGGGCTCGGAAGCAGCCTCGGGGACAGCCGCAGGAACAACCTCAGTAACGAACTGAGGAGCAGCCTCAGGAACAAACTGAGGAACAGTCTCAGGAACAAACTGAGGAGCGGTCTCAGTGACGAACTGAGGAGCGGACTCAGGAGCAGCCTCAGCAACAGACTCAGCAACAGACTCAGCAACAGACTCAGCAACAGACTCAGCAACAGACTCAAGAACAGCCGCAGCAACAGCCTCAGGAACAGCCTCAGCAGCAGCCTCAGCAACAGACTCGGGAAGAGACTGGAGAGCTGGCTGTGGGACAGGGGCCGCGGCTGCCTGAGCCGAGAACCAGTCCGACGCCGGGGCCGCGAACAGGTCGCTGGCTGAGGAGGCAGCCGTCGCGGCCCCGGTGAAGGCGTCGGCCGCGGATGCCGGGGCAGAGCCAAAAGGAGTGGCACCGGCAGCAAAGACGTCGCCGGCGGCGGCAGGCCCGGGTGCCGGGGCGGCGAACGGATCGGCAGACGCCGCTGGAGCACCGGCCGAGCCGCTCGAGGCCGGGCCGGCTGCCGGGGCGCCAAACGGATCGCCGGGCGGCCCGCCGGCGGGCTGTATGAAGTCGAAGCCGGCGTCCACAACGCCAAAGAGGCTGGCCGCCGAGACGGCGGCCGTCGGGTCCGCGGCCGGCGCCGGGGCCTCCTGGCCGGCGGCCGGCTGCTGCGCCGCCAGGTCCGGCGAGGAGGCGCTCGGCGACCCGGCCGCCAGGGGGGACTCCTCGGCATAGCCATAGTAAGAGTACCAGGTGGGGTGGATGCGATAGGCGCCGAAGGAGCCGGAGTCACTGACGGCCGCCGGGTCCCAGTAGTAGCCAATGGACCCGAAGTAGGCGTCGTGCTCCACCGTGCGCGGCTGGTCCGCCGGCAGGGACACCACCAGGGGGGCGAGGGCCGGCGAGGCGGATTGCATGGCTATTTCCGGCACGCGCGCGCGGGTGGCTGGGGAGGAGGGGGAAGGAGGGGGAAGGAGGGGGAAGGAGGGGAGGGGGGAGTTGGCCCAATTCACGGGGGAGGGGAGGGGTGGGGGGGGGGGGAGAAGAAAGGGCCAGTGTGTGTGAATCGATAGCCGCGCGCAAACAACGCCCGGTCTTGATTGGGGCAGGGCCGGGGCCCGCTCCCACAGAGAGGTTCTCCCCAGCCCAGCAGAGAATCGGGGCGGCGGAGGAAAAGAAAACACCCCACTTCGGATCAGCCGTCTACGCGGTCCCGTCTGCCCCAACGCGCGGAAGGGGGCGCGGGACCTTAACCATTCTCGCCCGCCGAACTGGGCCCCCCCCCCCTGACGACTAACACCCTTGGGGGGGGGGCATGGACCCGCACACGGACCGGTCCCGGGCTTTTGCCGTGCCATTCTCCCGGAGGGGGCGGCGCCTGGCCGGAGGGGGAGCAGGCACCCGGCGGTCGTCGGCCTGGCGAGTGGCCTCCCGGGCGTCAGCGAGCGGTCCGGGCCTCAGACCGGCCGCCCGGGCGCCGGAGGCCGGTGAACATTGGGAGTTGAAGCGAGCCAGGAGGCCAGTATTGGGAGGAATATCTTTAGTCGTACTTTGTGTGGCGGACGCCGCCCTAGCTCGGGCCCGCTGACTCTCGGAATGTGACAGCGCCCGGACACCGGGCGGAGGGCCGTGCGGGAAGGCCTTTCGCGCTTGCAGCCGCCTGCCCTCTGTGTCGTCGTCCGCAGCGGCGGCGGCGGCGGGGGGAGGGGCGGGGCGAGATGCGGCCTGCCCATCGCGCCGGCTGAGACGGTGCTGCCACCGGAAGGGCCACCGCCAACGGTCTCCCGCGGGCGCCGTCAAAGACCGCCATGCCCTGCTGCGCGGCAGCGAAACTAAACGCCCCGGCTGATCCTCCCGGGTGCATGTGATACGCAGCGCATTTAGATGCGGCTCGAGGGCCGGACACGCCCCTGCCGGGTGCGGGGCAAGGGAGTTGCGCGGCCGGCGCCTGTGTGTGCGCGTGCGCGCGCGCGCGCGCGGGTCTCGGAGGCGGGGCCAGGCGCCGTCGCCCCGCGAGCGCGCCCCCCCATGCGGCCTCCTGTGTTGTGGTTCCCCGGCACTGGGGGGGGGGGCGGGGGCAGAGACCGCCCTCGATTCGCTGGCCGGTCAAACGCGCACGACCGCCGCCCGGCCTCGTGCGGGGGCGAGCGCCGCGCGTCGGGCCGACAAGCAGAGATGCTCGGACTCCCAGCCGGGGGGGACAGGCGGCCTGCCCGCTGGGCGAGCGCGGCGTTGAACAGCGTTGGACGTCGGCGGGCGCGCGGCCCGATCGTGGGCAGGTGCCCTCGCGCGCTGTGCCGCCCGCGGCCCCCTGGCCGCCGTTGTTCCCCCGGCCGGCCGGGGGGGGGGGGCGCGAGGGCCGGTCTGTCCCTGGCGGGGTGCGCGGGGGACAACCCGCGCGCGCGCGCGCGCGCGCGGCTGTGGGTGCACATGGGTGCGCCCGTATTCAGCCGCCCCCGGGGGAGGGCGACTTTTTCTCGCCCGCCTTCCCCGGCCCGGGGGCGGTGTGTGGCGTCCTGTTGTTGTTGTTGTTGTTTGTGCCCGGAGTCCAGGGGGGCGGGGCGGCCGGGGCGGGGTCTGCGGCCCGGGGCCTGTCCCCCCGGCGGGCAGAGTTTCCATTGCATGCGCGGCGCGGGGCGCACACACCCGTGCTTATTCCCCC
>NW_009242980.1:136005-137225 GCF_000388065.1 Fonticula alba | reverse complement strand
GGGGGGGGACGGAGAGAGGCGGTGTCAGGAAGGGTGCGAAAAAGAGTGCGACCAGGGTGACCCCCCGTCATGTGAAGGTCCCCGCCCCGGTGCGGGGTGAGGCAACGGCGTGCGTACGTCTTCCGGGCGTCAGCCAGGTCCTGGCTGAAGTCCGCCTTGCCCCGAGAGCCCTTCTTCTTGGAGCCGGCGGCCGGCCGGCGAGAGCCGGAATCGTCGGAGAGCTTGAGCAGCTTCTGCGGGCGCTTCTGCTTCTGGAGGCGGCCCCGGTGTGCGAGCACCAGGGGAGAGGGGAGGGGGGGGGGGCGGGGAGAAATGGCCACAAACAGGGTCAGTAACACCAGGGAGCAGGGGAGCACCACCTGAGAAAGGCATGGGCAGGGTACTCCCCCGGCAGCCGCAAGAGAGAGAGAGAGAGAGAGAGAGAGAAGCACGCACCTTGAAGGACCGGGCGGCGGCACGGGCGGCGGCCACCTCGTCCTTGGTGGCCGGCTGGGTGTACATGATCTTGCGCTTCTTCGCGCGCGACAGGCCGTCGGTCTTGGAGCGGGGCTTGGTGGCGACCTTCTGCTGGGCGGCCTCGGCGTCGGTGCGCTTGGCGGCGGCCTTCTCGCTCTTGGACTGGAACCAGGTCTTGGCCGGGCGGGAGAGGATCTCGTCGCGGTGCTTGAGGAGGTTGTCACCGCGGGTGAGCTCCATCTCGGCCGTGGCCAGGAGCTTCTCCTGCTTCTCCTCCTCGAGGATGGCCTTCACCCGGTCCTCATGCTCGGCCAGCAGGGCGCCATACTTGGCCACCATCTCCGGGGGGACGTTGCGCCGGCGCACGGCGTCCGCCGCATGGCGAATGGCCTTGCGCAGGTTCTTCCGCTCGGCATCCGCCACCAGGGTGACGGAGCAGCCATTCTGCCCGGCACGCGCGGTACGGCCGACACGATGGAGGTAGGTCTTGAAGCAGGCCGGCATCGAGTAGTTGATGACGGTCTGGATGCCGGAAATGTCCAAACCACGGGAGGCCACGTCGGTGGCCAGGAGGAAGTCCACCTGCTCGTCGCGGAAGTGCTCCAGCGCCTCGAGACGCTGCAGCTGCGTCAGGTTGCCGTGCAGCTCGGCCGCCTTGAGGCCCATCAGCCCGAAGAGGATCTTCATCCGGTGCGTCAGGGACTTGGAGGGGAAGAAAATGATGCACCGCTTCTGGTAGGTGCGCTTGCAGAGGCCTATTTTCG
>NW_009242980.1:133274-135995 GCF_000388065.1 Fonticula alba | reverse complement strand
CCCCCCCCCACCGCGCCATGTCCACCTTCGACGAGGATCCCTTCGGCGACCCCATGCAGGACGAGTCCCTCGACCAGCAGCAACAGCAGCAGCCCGAGGAGGTGGACGAGTCTCCCTTCGATGGGGAGGACGCGGCCCTGGCGGCTGATGACGCCTACTGCTCGGACGACGTGTCGTCCATGACGGCCATCGCCGACCGGTCGGCCTTCGACCCGACCGAGAGCATCGTCGCCCACGAGTCCTCCTACCAGCCGGAGGAGGACACCGAGGAGACCCTCAGCCCGGCGGCGGCGGCCGTGGCCGCCATCGCCTCGGCCAAGCCGGCCCCGGTGGCCACCGAGAAGGAGGAGGCCCCGGCCGTCGAGGACATCGCGCCCACCTACGCCGTGACTCCCATCCTGGACGAGACCACCGATGCGGTGCGGCCGGGTTTGCCTTTCGCCTTTATCTGCTCTCCTCTTGCCCGCTCCCTTCCGGGGGGCCCCCGCCTCGGGGGTCTTCCTTGTCCCTCCCTCTGACAGCCATCCCGCCGGTTCGCCCCTCCACCCCCTCCCCCCTCGGCCAGTCCGTTGCCGACATCCCGACCACTCGCCTGACCGAGGTTTCGATTCGCGTGCGTCTGCTTCTTTTTCTCCCCCCCCCCCCTCGCTCCTCCTCCTCCTCCTCCTCCTCCTCCTCGGACCGGCCTCCCCGGCCAGCATGCTCCCCTCCCCCTGCCACTGACTCGCCGGTCTTCCTTCGCCACAGCCGGCCGCCTCGGGGGAGTATGCCACGCCCCCGATCACGGTGCGCGTCTTCGCCCCGGAGAAGATCAGCGAGGGTCTCAGCAGCTACGCCGTGTACACCATCGCGGCCGAGATCAACTCCCCCAGCTTCAGCAAGACCTCCATCAAGTGCCCCCGGCGCTACTCGCACTTTGACTGGCTCTTCAACCAGCTGACCGCCAACTACCCGGGCCATGTGGTCCCCCCGATTCCGGACAAGGACGCCCTGAGTATGTGCCAATCGCCGTGCCTGGGGGCTTCGCCGGGGCTGTCTTTCCTCTAACTCCCCTCTTCTGCTCCCATCCCGTCGGTCGTCCCGTTTCTCGGCCCGGCCCCCCCCCCCCTGCCCTCAGATCGCTTCGATGAGAAGGTCCTGGAGATGCGCCAGGTGGGCCTGGAGCGCTTCCTCCGTCGGCTGGTCACGCACCCGGAGCTGCACAAGTGCGAGGAGGTGGTCCTCTTCTTCGAGTCGGACGACCTGGACGCGGCCATCAAGTCCTGGTCCAAGCGGCCGCCGAGCCTCGGCGTGCCGGCCCCCGCGCCGGCCCCCTCCTCCGGCGGGTTCTTCTCCTCCTTCACGTCGAGCCTGAGCACGGCCATGTCGAGCGCGGTGCAGAGTGCCAGCTCGTCCTTCGCCAAGTTCGCCGATCCGGACCCCTTCCTGGCGGCTCGGCGCAGCCACATCGAGATGTTCGACGCCCGCTTGCAGAACCTCCACCGGATTCTGCTGCAGTTCGAGAAGGCCCACTCGCAGCGGGTGGCCCAGATTTCCCAGTTCGCCGGGGCCCTGGAGGCCGCGGCCCAGACCGAGAAGGACGGGTCGCTGGCCGGTGGCGCCGGGCAGCCCGGCAGCCGGGTCCTGTCGCAGGCCCTGGCCGAGCTGACCGCCGCGCAGACCCAGTACGCGGAGGCCTTCGCGGCCGGCTTCAGCACCGGGTCCACGGCCATCTCGCACTGTGTGCATGACTACATTCGCTTCTGCGCGTCCATCATCACCGCCTTCAACCAGCGTGCCAAGATCCACCACGGCTGGCAGACTGCCCAGGCGAACCTGGAGAAGGCCCGGCAGAACCTTGCCAAGGTCCGCTTCACCGGGAACACCCGCAAGATCGAGGTCGCCGAGCATGAGACCAAGCAGGCGGAGAAGGCCTGCGAGGAGGCCCAGGAGCAGTTTGAGCGTGTGACCAAGACCCTGCGCACGGACCTGGACCTGTTCGACGCCCAGCGTCTGGATGACTTCCACCTGGCCATCGAGTCGCTGGTGTCCCAGCTGATCCAGGCCTACGAGACCATCATCGCCAAGTGGCGGGAGTGTGTGGCCGCCCTGGACCAGCTGGCGGCCTGAGCGAGTGTGTGTGTGTGTAGGTGAGCCGGGGAGTGTCTCATCTCTCTCTCTCTCTCTCTCTCGCTCTCGTTCTCGCTCTCTGTCTGCTTGTCTCTCTGTCTTCGGCAGGCGACCGCAGGGGCTGGGCTGTTGAGAAGGGCCCGTTCTTCCCGTCTGGCCACGGCGGGGTGCCGCCGCGCGGAGGGGGGGACGGCACGGCAGGCTGCCGCCTGTGCTGCCCTCCCGTTTGCCCTTTGTGTCTGCCCCTTGCGCACATGCTGCCATCCGACCCGCTATGCGGGTATCCGGTCGGCTTCCTCCCTTCTCCCCCTGCGCCTCTCTTCCTCCTGTGTCCCCTGCAGCAAATACCACCTAGATCCCCGGTTCCTTGCCCTCATTTCGGGGGTCCGCGTCTTTTCATGTATGCGCGCGGGGCGGCTGGCTGTGCCCCGGTGCCGGTGGACGCGGCTTGCCTCGGCTCCGCCGTGTGTGTCTTCTTGTCTGTATGAAAGGGTGTATTCTACGGGGGGGGTGAGGAGGGGCCCTTGGCTGCCGCCGGGAGGAGGGTGCCGGTGTTTCGGCTGCCCCTCGGGGAAAGCAACAGACAGGGAGAAGGCGTGGCGGGGCAGGGGG
>NW_009242980.1:129760-131265 GCF_000388065.1 Fonticula alba | reverse complement strand
GAGGGGGAGAGGGAGATGAGGGGGAGAGGGGGAGAGGGAGAGAGGGAGGAGCAAGGGAGGGGCGAGGGAGGAGGAACAAGGATGGCAGGGTCAAGGGCGGCAGGGTCAGGGCCGGTTGTCGGGAGGGAGACGGGGCATTGATGGCGGTCGGCACAAAGGGGGAGGCAACACAGGGCAGAGGGACACGCACTGATGATGAGGGCCTCGCGCGCGGCGGCGGAGTCATCGCGCACGCGCACGAACTCCTGGATCAGGTTCTTGGCCAGGTCGTTCGAGCGATCCACATACAGGGGGACCGGGGACACGAGCGACAGGCGGATGAGCTCATCGACCTGGCCACGGACAGGGGATCGGGGCGCGGCGGGTGGGAGGGGGGGGGGGGAACACGTCAGCATGTGGGACCGGGAAGGGGGGGGGGGAAGGCACGGAGCAGCATCCTCTGCTCCGTGCCTCGTGACCCCGGCGGCGAGAGGGGACAGGCACGCACATCGTCGGTCATGGACGCGGAGAAGAGCATGGTCTGGCGGCCGCGCGGGCAGTTGCGGATGATCTCGTTGAGCTCGTCCTTGAAACCGTCCTCGAGCATGCTGTGCGGCGGCGGCGGCGGCGGGCGGGCGGGCGTGGGAGGGGCGGAGATCGAGGCCGAGGCATGGGGGGGGGGGTCAGGGAGATCGGGCGAGGGGGAGCGCAGGCGGCGCGATGGGGGCCACGCACCGATCGGCCTCATCGATAATGAGCACCTCGATGGAGGACAGATCGAAGGACTGGGAGTTCTGGATGTGATCAATCAGACGACCGGGGGTGGCGATCAGGACGTCCGGGCGCTTGCGCAGCTCGGCCTCCTGCTGACGGGTGGACAGACCACCTGTGCGGCGCGTGGGCCGATGGGAGGGGGCGGGGAGACGGGGCCAGGGGTCGCCGGGGAGTGAGCAAGGGGGGCACATTCCACCGGAAGGGGAGCAGGAGGCAGGGGCGCCACGGCCCGCGCATGGACGCACCAACCAGCAGGGAGATCTGGATGTCGGTGAAGGAGGCCAGCTTGGAGGCGACACTGTGGCACTGGACGGCCAGCTCTCGGGTGGGCGTCAGAACCAGGACCCGGCAGGCGGCGACACCGCGCGCGCGGAACAGCAGGCGCTCCAGCACCGGGATCATGAAGGCGGCGGTCTTACCGGAACCGGTGACGGCACTGGCGCAGATGTCCCGGCCGGCCAGGGCCACCGGGATGGCGCGCGACTGGATGGGCGTCGGCTTGCTGAAGCCCAGGGCGTTGATGGCGCGCAGGATGGGCCGCGAGAGGTTCATCGTGGTGAAGGTCTCCTGGACGGAGATGTCCGACGCATCGCCGAAGTATTGCTTCTTGCGCTCCTGTGTGTGTGTGCGTGTGTGTGTGTGTGCGGGGGGGGGAAGAGGACTGGGGTGCGCGTGGGGGAGGGGGGAAAAGGGACGCACCTCGGCGGCCTGGTCGACCTTCTCATCGTCGTCCTCATCCGACCGGACGGCGT
>NW_009242980.1:126823-128520 GCF_000388065.1 Fonticula alba | reverse complement strand
GGGGGGGGGGGCGCTGGCGCATCACTTTGCGGGGGAGCCGATGTGCGCGCGGCATGCGGCGTCCTCGGCCGGCCGCGCGGGGGGGTATGCCGGCAGGGCAGCCGCGTGCGCCGCCAACGCGGGCGCGGGAAACGGGCCCGGAGTCTGGGGCCGCCGGGCACGGGTGAGGCGCGTGGTCGCGCGTGCGTTGGCAGCGCCCACGCACCAGAATGCCATTCCAATGGGTGGGCACCTCCCGGCTAGTCAGAGTTGGCCCCTGGGCGCGGGGTGTCCGGGCGAACCGGGCGGTTGGGGGTGGGCCGGCCACGGAGACGGGGGGGGGGGGATGGCTGGCCGCCGGTTGGGCCTTTTTCGGGCGGCGTCCTGCCGGGCGGACGCCCGCACCGGGGGGATGCGCGCAATCACCCTCCCCTGCCCCCCTGCCCTCCTCGCTTCTTTTTCCTTGAATGCCGCTTGCGGATTTGCCCTTCTCCCTCGCGTTCCCCTCGCCCGCCTGTCCTCCTCGCCCGCCACCCGGGCCGCCCTCCGCCTCCCCTCCTCCCCTTTGATCCGATGTACAACCGGATCGGCCTGTCGACCCCCCGGGGGTCCGGGACCAACGGCTTCGTCCAGCGGAACCTGGCCGACACCCGGCGCCGGACCAACGCCGTGACGATGGCCGACTTCAATGTGGCGCCGGCCGAGGACCCGCGCATGCGGGCCCCCGCCGACCCGAGCATCCTGGAGCACGAGCGCAAGCGCGCCATCGAGGTCCAGTGCCACCAGCTGCGCGCGCGGCTGGAGGCGGCCCCGGCCGCGCAGCGCCTGTCTCCGGACGAGGTGGACATGCGTGTGCAGGCCCTTCGTCGGAAGCTCCAGGCCGAGGTGGACCGCCTGCCGAAGCCGACAGCCGGCGGCAAGTCGTGCGTGTGTGGGGCGCTCTGCCGCCTTCTTCCTGCCTGCCTGCCCTGCTCCTGGGGTTCTAACGCCCGGTCTCCCTCCCTCTCTTTCTCCCCTTCCTCCCCCGCTGCCGCGCTTGACGTCGCCGCCCTGCGCTGCGCCCCTTCTCCCTCCGTCTCTCTCTCTCCCCCCCCCCCTCCCGGCCCCCTGGCGCACAGGTACAAGCCGCACGAGTCGCACTTGATTGCGGCGGCCAAGGTCCGGGACAATGACCGCTTCGCGCGGGCCCTGCGCCTGGGCCCGCATGCGCCGGCGCCCCGAGCTGACGCCGGGCCGCGGGATGGCGGACCCGCGCGCCTCCCTGCCCCGGGTGCCGGGGATGCCAAGAAGGCTGACCGGAAGAAGGACGACCGGAAGACGGCCGACCGGAAGCGGGACTCCCGCCGGCGGGATGCCTCGGTTTCGGACGGCTACGACTCGTATGACTCGTACGATTCGTACGATTCGTATGACTCGTACGACTCGTACGATTCGTATGACTCCTACGACTCGTATGACTCGTATGACTCCAACTCGGAGTCGGACGCGTCGGAGTCGGAGCGCGATCGCCGGGACCGCCGGCCCTCCTCCAAGCCCCGGGATGACGCCCCTGCCGGTGGCAAGGGCGCCTCCCCGCCGCCGGCCGAGTCCGAGTCCGACATGCTTTCGCGGTGCCGGGCCTCGCCCAAGGGCCGCCGCGGAGATCGCGAGGATCGCCAGCGCGACCGCAGTGTTGAGCGTGGTCGCGACCGCAGTATTGAGCGTGGCCGCGACCGCAG
>NW_009242980.1:119870-126043 GCF_000388065.1 Fonticula alba | reverse complement strand
CGCGACCGCAGCGTTGAGCGCCCTCGCGACCGTAGCGTTGAACGTCCTCGCGATCGTAGTCCTGGGCGCCCCCGCGACCGCAGCGTTGAACGTCCCCGCGGCCGCAGCCGCGACCGCAGCCTCGAGCGCAACCGGGACCGTGACCGCCGCGATGACCGGCACCGCCGCGACGACCGCCCCGCCGACGATCGCCGCCGTGAGCGGAGTCGGAGCCGCGAGGACCGCCGCCGATAGTCTCTCTCCTTTCCAATACACCTGACACATCACATGACAGCCGTGAAATTGTGACACTACCCCCGCGCCCCCGGGCTCCTGCCTGCATGTCCGGCACCGGGCCGGAGAACTCCCCCGGTGTCCGGCAGCCGACGCGCGCGCACGCTTGAGTCCCCTGCTCCGGGAGGGTGTCGGGAGGTCCGGCGCCCGGGGGCCCGGGGTCGTCCTCTCTCCCCCAGGCGGCGGGATGTCTTTTGCCCCGTTGGAGTGTCGGGGGCGGGTCAGCAGGGGCAGGGGGGGGGGGGGGATAGTCATGCCAGGCCAGCCCCACGATCGGGCGATCTGCCCCGCACCGCGCGCGCATGCACTTGCCATGGTGGACATCCCCCCCCCCCTGAGGTTGGGCTGACTCCGCTGGCTGGGATCGGCCCCGGGTCTGGCCGGCGTCCCGTCGCGGGGCCTGCCCGGGCCGTGTTGCTCGGGGCGGTGCCGTCCCTGAAAGGGACCAGGCGAGGCGCTGGGGCGCCCGGCCGCGGGGGAGCATCTCCCTCGCAAGCCCTTTTGCCCTCTTTTCTCCCTCTCTCTCTCTCTCTCTCTCTGCCCTCCGCCCCTGCTTGCCCTCAGCCTCGCGCTCGGAAGAGTATCATCCTTCGGATCGGCGGCGCCGGGTCTTTCCGCCTGCCTCTCTCTCTCTCTCCCCTCCCCCCTCCCTGCCCGCCGGGTTGTCTCTCGGCCTGGAGCATGTTCGCTCGACTCTTTCGCCCGGCCGCGCCGGCGGCCTCCCGGCGCTTCAACCAGCCCTCGCCGCCGGTGGAGCGGTTCATCGCCAATGTCGGCGGCCGGCCGACCACGGTGCTGCGGCTGCTGGCGGACGTCGGGCCACGGAGCCCGGTGACGGCGGCCCCCTCAGGCGCGCCGGTTTCCGGCCCGGCGGCGCACGCCACCATCGAGGAGGTGGTCGGCGGCCCGGCCACCTCCGGCCCGGCGAGCACCTTCGAGTCGGAGGTCCCTGTGCTGGTGGTGATCCCCGGCAACCCGGGAGTCATCGAGTACTATGCGGACTTCATGCGGGCGGTCTTCTTCCGGATGAATGGCCGGATCGATGTGTTTGGTGGTATGTCTGCGGGCTGGGCGTGGGCTTCTTTTTTTTTTTTTGTGGCTCTCCCCCTGCCGGGCAGGTCCCTCCGCTGGCCCGTCCGATTTTCTTTTTTTGCTGCTTTCCTCCTCGCGATCATTGCCCTGTGTGTGTCTGTGGGTTTGTGGGTTTGTGGGCTTGTGGGCTTGTGCGGCCACCGGCTTCGGTTTGGTGGGGGCATGTCTCTGACTTTGCTCTCCCTGGGTGCCTGGCAGTCGAGCACTTCGGGCACAGTCCCACCACGGCGGACTTCCTGCCGCTGGCGCAATCGTGTCGGGCCTCGCGGGGGTCCAACCCGACCGGGGGGAACATCCTGCAGGCGCAAATTGAGCACCACATGTGCTTCTTGTCGGAGTTGCGCCGGTGCCGGAACCCCTGGACCCCGCTGTACCTGGCCGGGCATTCGGTCGGCGCGCACATTGCCCTGGAGCTGACCATGGCCGACTTCTCCGTCGGGCCGGACCCCTCGGAGCCGCCGCCGCCCTACTGGAGCCCGAGCAAGAACCCGGCCAGCTTCGAGCCGGGGGCCCCTCCGGCCCGGGCGCCGCTCTCCATCACCCATGCCTTCCTCATGACGCCGACTTTGCGCAAGATCGGGTCCACTCAGAATGGCCAAAATCTGTCGGTGCGTCCTGCGGCCGGTTGTGGACATGCCCGGGATCTGGGACATGGGTTCCGTACTTTGACATGCGTGTGTGTGTGTGTGTGTGTGGCAGGGGCGGACGGCGCGACGCGGCTCCCGGGTTCCTCCACCTCTTTTTCATTGCCCCCCCTGACTCCGGCGTCTAACCGTGCGATGTTGCCTGCCTTCCCTCGTTCTCGCTCCCCGCACCTGCGGGTGTGCGCAACACGACACGACACAACACGACACAACGCGACACGCCACAACGCGACACGATACAACACAACACGACACGACACAACACGACACAACACTCCGCCACCGGCAAGGCGGCCTTCAACCCGGAGGTGATTGCGGTCCTGGCAAAGGTGGTGACCGTGGCCTCCATGATGCCGGCCTTCATGACGCGTCGGCTTCTGAGCGCCATGGCCTCGTTGTCCACCCGGATGGCCGAGGTGACTGCCGACAACTTCAGGTGCGTCCGGAGGAGGGGAAGGGACATCCCCTGGAGGGGGGGGGGGCCTCTTTGGTGTCCCTCGCCGGGCCCCTCTGACATGTTGGTTCTCGATGCCCGGCCATGCTCCGGTGTCCTTGCCCTCGGCGCAGCGGGCGCGTGGTCAACAATTGCCTGCACATGGCCGCCGACGAGATGGACTTCCTGCAGGAGCTGTCCCCGAAGAAGGTTCTCTTCCTGCACCAGCATGGGTCGCGTCTGGTGACGTGTTTCTACTCGCCCGGGGATGAGTGGTGCACGCCGGGGGACGCGGCGCGGCTGGCCTACCTCGTGGGCCTTGGTGCGTGTGGGCATTTTGCCAGGGGGGGCGGGGGGCGGGGGAGGGAGGGCCCGGGGGGCTGTGCCCGCTTTCTGACACGTGCACCCAGACAATGTGTTTGTCGTCGACCCGAGCGTCAAGCACGCCTTCGTCACCAATGTCGAGAACACCGCCTTCATGGCCAATCGCGTGGCCGTTCGTCTGCACGACAACCTGATGAACCCCCGGCCGTATTTCCAGCAAAGGTACGCCGGGCCGCCCTGTTCCTGCTGCCCTCCCTACATGGTGTTGGTGTCCTCCCCTCTCCCCGCATGTATCTCCATGTCTGTCCTCTTCATGGGGGTTTCTGTCGGCTATCGCATGTATTCACGCTTGCAAGCTGATGTACGTGCACACGCTGACACACATGCGCGCGCATGTGCCGCCTCGCACGCTCCCCTCCCCCTCCCCCGCACGCGCGCACGCACGCGCGCGCGCACGCACACGCCAGCATGGTTGACGACCGGTCAGGCCTGCCCTCCCACTGGGATGACGACTTCGATTGGTCCGACGCCGATGTGGCCAACAACACGCCACCGCATGTGCGCCAGGTCCAGTCCGCGGACAAGGGGTTCTGGCTGGGGCAAACGGATGTCGTCCTCGTTGAGGGAATCTTGCCGCCGGCTCGGGCAGCCGGGCAACCGGCCGCCGCCGCCGCCGCCGCCGCCGCCACCGCCCCTGCCACCCCCTCCGGGCCTCTCCATGACGCCGGTCTGAGTGCCAGCCCGACGCGCGCGGATCCGGGCGACTTGCCCCAGTACCCGTTCCCGGTGCAGGATGACGATGAGGACTTTTCTGACGCCCGTTCCTGAGCGCGGCGCCCCTCCCGTCCCCTTTGCTGCTCTGATGTTTTCCTCGGTGTTCGGCAGGCGCTCGAGACGGACCTCGCCTGAAATGGACACCTTGCACGATCCAGCCTCTTCTTTCTCTCTTCCCCTCCGCTTTTCTCTCCTTCTTCCCTTCTTCCCTTCTTTCTCTTCCTCCCTCTCCCTCCCTCTCCTTCTCCCCCTCCCTCTCCCCCTCCCTCTCCCCCTCCCTCCTTCTCCCTCCTTCTCCCTCCTTCTCCCTCTCCCTCCCCTCCCCCCTCCTCCCCCCTCTTCTAGCGTGCGCGTGCAGGGTGGTGATGCATTTCCCGCGGCGGGGCAGCCAAGGATGCAGGGGCCAGGGGACCGGGACATATGCCTCGGCATGTGGCCGGGCCAGAGGCGGGACCAGGGCGCCCGGCGTGCTCAGCCGACCAGGGGGATGACTTCCCCCGGGCTGGCCGCGAGGCGGAAGTGCACGGTCGACAGGACGGCCAGCGCCAGGATCAGACCGAAGATGACCCGGTCCAGCAGGGCGGTGAGCTGGGTGGCGGCGGTGTCCCGGCGGGCGGCCGCCGCCATGTGCGTGGTGAGGGCCTGCTGCTCGCGGCGCAGGGCGTCCAGCATGTCGGCGGCCCGGGCCACCGAGGCGGCGATGTCATGGAGGCGCTGGTGCACGGCCACCGGGGGCCCGGGCGAGTCGGGGGCCGGGCTGGCGGCGGGGGCCCCGGTGGCCGGGTGCCCGGGGGACCGGGCCCCGGCGGGGGGGCTGCCGGGGCCGGTGGGGCCCGGGCCGTCGGGCTTGGGCCCGGCCGTGGCGCCCGGGTCCCGGCCGAGGTGCTGGTCGAGCTCCAGGGCGGTGGCGCCGGCGGCTTCGACCATGGCCACCGCGGTGCCGGGCATGCCGGCTCGGGCCAGCACCCCGCCGGCCCACACGGCCAGCCCGGCGAAGGGCTTCTTGGCGGGGCCGGGCGCCGGGGCCGGGTCCTCGGGCCCGGGGGCCGTGCCAGCCGGGCCGGCCTCCGTGGGGGACCCCTCGGCCGAGGTGGCCCCGGCCGTGGGGGGCTGCTGCTCGGGGGCCATTTCCGGGGCCGGGAAGGTGGCACTGCGCGTGACGGGGCGCGGGCGGCCGGGGCCCGGGCCGGGGGCCGGCGGCTCGGCCGGCTCCAGCGGCATGATGGCCGACAGGCCGATGGCCCGGGCGAAGCTGATGGCCCGCTGCCGGGCCGGCGAGGCGGGCCGGGCCTGGGTCTGTGTGAAGGGCGTGGTGGCCGGGAGGGGCCGGGGCCCGGGCCCGGGGGCCGGGTGCCCGGGCGGGGTGGTGGTGGTCAGGATGGCCGGCGGCCCGGGGCCCGGGGCGGCCGGCCCCGTGCCGAGGGCCTCCTCGCCGGCCGGGCCGACGCACGAGTCGAGGCTCAGCTCCAGCGGGCTGCCCTCCGGCGGCTCGGTCTGGGTGAGGCGCATGCCGGGGGTGGCCGGGTGGGGCCCGGCCGGCGGGCTGCCGGCCGCGAGGCCTTCCGGCCCGGCGGTCGGGATCAGCGACAGGGCCGACGACTCGGAGGAGGACCGGTGGACGCGGCGCCCGGCCGGCGGCCCGGCCAGCGGCTCCGTCGGGGGGCTGCCCTCCGGCGTGGAGGGGACCCAGATCGACCGGTACAGGGCGTAGTCCTTGTCGCTGGCCAGGACGAGGACCTTGCTGTGTGTGTGTGTGTGGGAGAGATGCAGGGGTTGGGGGCGAAAGGGCGGGGGGTCAGTGGCAGCAAGCAACGCCGGGGGCGGTGCCGGGGTCCGGGCGCACCAGAGCCCATTGCACAGGATGACGGTGACCAGCAGCCGGGGCGTGGCGTCGTCGATGGGCGAGGCAATCCAGCTGGCGGTGGCCGAGTGGACCACGGCCAGGGGGTCGTTTTTGTCTGGGCGTCACGACGGCGTGGGCAGAGGAGGCGGGGCGGTCAGGGCAACGGATGGCCGTGCACGTGTGGGGGAAGTGGCCGGGGGGGGGCCGGGGGGCGCTGTGGCGCACGCACCGGCCAGGCGCAGGGAGGCCAGCGTCCGGAGGAGGAGGGGGCGCGAGCGGCCCGGGCGGGTGCGGCCCGGGGGCGAGGCCGCGCTGCCGGGCTCCGGCATGGGGCCCGGGTCCGCGGTGTCCGGCGCCGGGCCGGTGGCGCCGCCGAGCACAAACACCTCGGCATTCTCATTGACCACCAGCAGCAGGGGGATGGCCGGGGCATGGGGCGGGCCGGCGGTGGGCGGAGAGGAGCTCGGGGCCGGGGGATCGCCTGTGGCGGCCCCCGGGGCCCATGGGCCCTCCGAGGGCAGGGTCGAAGACCGGGTGCGCAGGGCGTGCGGGGCTTCGCGCGGGCCCGGGGCCCGTGCCAGCCCCAGGGAGGAGGCACTGCTGGAGCGCGAGCGGCCGCCAGTCGGGTCGGCTTCGGGGGGGTGTTCGTGCTCGGGGCCAGGTGCCAGGGCGTCCGGGCATGTGGCACGCACCCACTCGCCGAGGTTCGGCAGGGCACACACGAGGGCCATGCTCCAGGGCATCTCCTGGGAAAAGAGCAGCTGTGCTCGGGGGCGGGAGGGGAGGCGGG
>NW_009242980.1:117529-119668 GCF_000388065.1 Fonticula alba | reverse complement strand
AGGAGGGACAAAGAGTGACAAAGAGGGACAAAGAGGGACAAAGAGGGACAAAGAGGGACAAAGAGGGACAAAAGAGGGACAAGAAGACACACAGAGGAACAAAGAAGAACAAGAAGACACACAGAGGGACAAGAAGACACACAGAGGAACAAAGAGGGACAAGAAGACACACAAAGGAACAACGAAGAACAAGAAGACACACAGAGGGACAAGAAGACACACAAAGGGACAAGGCCAGCGGGCGCGCAGACGTGCGGTCAGTAGGCGGCCTCGGGCGAGCGGCGAGCAGGCCCGGCGGCCTTGTGGCGCGGGCGCGGGGAACAAGCGCAAGACACACCTTCCCCTCGTTCGGGGACAGAAGGCTGATGCTCCGGCCGTTGGACAGCACCGGCACCGAGACGCCGGTCTGCCGGGGCCCGGTGCCGGTGCTGACCAGCCCGGCGGCGATGAGGGCACGCGGGGTGTGGAGGGCCGGCAGGCCGCGCGGGGGGGGCTCCTCGGCCGAGTGCAGCACCGAGGCCGATCGGCTCCGGGGCCCGGGGCCGTGGGGAGCCGCCGGCGGGGACGACCGGAACATCAGCCCGCTGAGGGCGGCCCCGGCGGCCGGGTCGGCCGGACGCCCGGCCGACGTGTCCGAGTGCTTCCAGACGATCTGCACGCGGCGGCGCTTGAGCTGGCGCTCGACGCGCAATGGCAGCAGGCCGTCCGCCGGCGGGGGCCCGTCGCCGGGGGGCCGGCCCGGGCCCGGGGCCGGCGTGGCCGGGGGCGGCGTGGCCGGGCGGAACCCCTGGGCCAGGGAGGCCCCGAGCCCGGCCATGTCGTACCCGAGCCCGAGCCCGGCCCCGAGCCCGGCGGTCAGCTCGCTGAGCGACCGCAGGAGGGTGGGGCTGCCGCCGGGGGCCGGGCCGGGGCGACCGGCCGCCGGGGCCCCGGGCGCCGACCCGGCGGCCAGAACCGGCGACGGGGTCTCGGACACCGGCTCGCTGCCAGGCCGGGCCGGGAGCCCGCGCCCGGCGAAGGGCGGCGAGGCGCCGGCCATGCCGGGCCCCGGGTCCGGCCCGGCCCCCATGCCGGCCGCGGCCAGCGTGTCGACCGAGGCGAAGCGCGGCCGGCCCGGGCCCGGCGCATCGGCCGCCGGCAACCCCGGCCCCGGCCCCGGCCCCGGCCCGGGGGGGCCCTCGCGCAGGAGACTCTCGATGCGCTGCTGGTAGGGGGCCCAATCTTCGGGGGCCTCGTCCAGCCACTTGATGCTGGACATCTCCACCACCAGGAGCGTCCCCTCGGGCCAGAGGGTGCGCGCCTTGCCGGGGCCGGCGTTGTCCAGCGACAGGGCCGGGCCGCCGGGCGGGACCGGACCCGATGGGGCCGGCAGTCCGGGCCCGGCCACCAGGCCCGGGGCCTTCGCCTGGCTGCCGGGCCCCCCCGGGGCCCACACCGCCGGCAGCACCGGGACCAGGAGCTTGCGCAGGCGCCCGCTTCGGAAGAGCAGCACCAGCACCAGCATCACGGTCCCCTCCGGCGGGAGCATGCCGGCCAGCACGCGATCGCGCAGCCCCGGCGGCGGGCAGCCGGCCGAGCCGTCGAGCCGGTCGGCCAGCACCTCGCACAGGAGCCCGGCCTGGGGCAGGGGCATGGCCGGGTCGCGCTGCGGCCGGAAGAACCAGCCGCCCTGGAACCAGCGGACATCCACCACGGGGTCCGTGTCGTCGGGGGCCGGGGCCGGGGCCGGCTGCTCGCCCGGCGGGGGGGTGGCCGGGCTTCGCAGGACCGAGGGCGAGGCCGGGGCGTCGGGGCTGGGGCTGGCCGCCGGCCCCGGGGCGTCGGGCTTGCGTCCGGCCGCGGCCCCGGGCAGGGCGCTGGGGCTGGCGGCGGAGGCGGCCGTGGGCGCCGTGGTGGATGGGACGGTGGCGGCGGCGGCGGCGGCGGCCGGAGGGACAGGGCTGCCGCCACTGGCGCCGGGGCTGTCGGCCCTGCTGGTGGCAGGCCCGCCGGCGGGCGGACTCGCTTCGGGAGCCAGGCCGCCATGGGGCACGGCAGTCACCAGCGCCGAGGACGCGGAGGTCGACGGGGGTCCGGTGCCGAAGTCGGCCACACTGGCTGAGCTGGTGTTCCCGGCGAGCCGGGCCACCCGGGGGATGG
>NW_009242980.1:113080-116805 GCF_000388065.1 Fonticula alba | reverse complement strand
CCCCCCCCGGCCGGCCGGGCACAGCCGCCCCCCGTGCGTACCCCCAGGCGCGGGCTGATTGAGCGGCGAGAAGAAGGGCGTCTCGTCGAGGGCGGAGCCGGCCACAGGGGCCAGCACGTCGCCCGAGGGGGCCCGGCTCAGGGCCTCGGCCGAGGACCCGGCCGAGGAGGCCCCCCGGCGGCGCGACCCCACCTTCAGCAGCCGGCTGCTGTGGGGCTCGACGCGCAGGCCGGCCGGGTCGGGCCCGGCCCCGGGCCCGGGGTCCTCCTCCGGCCGGGTGGTGAACATCAGGCAGGCCGAGTCGACCGGGTCGAAGCGCCGGCGCCGGCACAGGGTCACCGCGGCCTGGCCCAGGCTGTCGACCGAGGCCACGGCAATGAGCGAGCCCCCCAGGAGGGCGTCATGCGGGCCGACCTCCAGGACATCCAGCCGGCGGACGTCCCCGGCGTGGCGGCACACCGCTCGCGTGTAGTACCCCTGGTGCAGGGCACACACCGAGCCCAGCAGCGGGTGCAGGATGACATCCGGCCCGGCACCATAGGCCACCACGCCGTGCACCGAGCCGAAGGCACATGCGCCTGCGACGGTGGCGAAAGCGGCGGAGGGCGGGGGGGGGGGGAGACACGATGACTGCAGGTGTTAGCAGGGGGAACGTGGCGACCGGCATGGGAGGCGGGCGGGGAGGGGCGCCACGCGAGGCGGCGACCACATGCCTGGGGCCGCGCCGCCGGTGGCCGGCAGCTGCCAGCCGAGGCTGGTGACCGAGTCCTCATTCGGCCCGTCCAGCGGCTGGGAGAGGGGCCCTGCCGGCGGCCGGGAGGGCGGGGGGCTGGTGCCCGGGCCTGCGGAGGCCCCGTCGGCAGTCGGGCCCAGCGCGCCGAGGGCGTCCGGATGGCCGAGCTCGGAGCACTCGCCCCGGAAGGGGACCCCGATGCAGTAGAGCCCCGTCTGCCCGGCGGGGAAGGGATCCGCTGAAACCATATTCCGTCAGGTGGAGGGGGCCGGGGTGTGGAGGGGGCGGCGAGCGACGGCGGCGGCGGCGGCGGCAGACGCGCGGCCGAATTCCACAGACCCGGGTTTGGCGCGAGAGAGAGAGAGAGAGAGAGAGAGAGAGAGAGAGAGAGGGGAAGGGGCGGAGGGGGACGAGAGGCACGCGTGGGGAAGAGAAGGAGGCAGCAATCCAAGCAATCTGGGCGGACAGGGACAGGGGAGGGAGCGGTTGCACCTTTGGCCGCACGGCGGTCCCCTCGGGCGCCGGGGCCCCTTTTCGCCCACTGCCCATGCGGGGCCGGCGCAGCAGCCCCTGCCAGTGGGGCCGGCTCATCGGGCCCGGTCCCGAGGGAGGTGCGCCGCGGAGGCCGGACGCCGTCTGCGCGCTCCCACGCCGCTGCCATCTGCCCTGATGCAGGGGGCGCAGGCCATCTGACGGGCCCTCCCCAGCGGGCGCACAGGTTAAGAGTTGCACTCCCGCGAGCGGGCAAAAGGCAGAGCGGGTGCAGGCAGGCCGGCGGGCCAGGGGGCGGGCGGGGGGGGGGGACCATCAACCTGGCCCCCGCCATCCTCCCACGCCGATCGGCCCCAGGTGCATGGGCAAGCGGAACTGACACGGTCGCTTGTGGGTGAGGGCCGGGACCGGGGGTCGATCGCGTGATGTCTTCTGGTATACCAGAAGGGCGGTGGAAGCTCGATTAAGTCGGCTTTTGTCCCGGGGCTTTGCACATGGCGGGCCCTCTCCGTGCCCGAGGGTGCCCCCCGCTCCACCCGGGTGTGCGCGGCGAAGAAGAAGAAGAAGAAGAAGAGGAGGAGGAGAAGGAGGAGGAGGAAGGGGAGGCAACCCCACAAAGCGTGGCTGGGGAGGGGAAAGGGAGAAGAGAAGAGGAACACAGGGGTGCGTGGGAGTTTGAATTTTTTATCAATGTACAAGAGAGGATGACAGGCGGGAAGAAGGGGGGGGGGGACAGGAAGACAGGGCACCTCTCGGGTGCAGAGAGAGAGAGAGAGAGAGAGAGAGAGAGAGAGAGGGAGAGGGAGAGAGGGCGCGAGGCGCTGGGCCGAGGGAGGGGGTGCGCCGGGCGCAAAGACGAAGGGGTGGATGCGCATGCCAGGGGGGGGGGGGCCGCACATGGGCGATCACTTGTTCTTGTTCCAGGAAAGGTGCGCGGTGTCGCCGAGCGCCCGGGGGCGGATGACATGGCGGATGAGGAAGATGATGCCGACCAGGATGCAGATGGACCCGACGGCCAGGTAGGCGATGCCGAGGAAGGGGTTGCGGCCGCCGATCCAGGAGGTGGTGCTGATGACGACGGACTTGGTGCCGTTGAAGGACCGGACCGGGTAGAAGTCCTCGATGACCATCTCGTAGACACCGGCCGGCAGGTCGTCATCGGAGCGGCCCCAGAGCTTGCGGAAGGTGGGCAGGCCGGCGGTGCGCATCCACACGAGGAAGCGCTCGTCCTCCCAGAGGGCGGGGATTTGGGTGTAGCCGCTGTGGGCGGGTGTGCGTGTGCGTGAAGAGGCCGGGCGAATGACTGTCAGAGAGGGAGGCGCGCGCGGGGATACCGGCAGGAGGGGAGCAACGCACCCGGCATACTTGGACCAGTTCGGGGGAGGGAGGACGTCATTGGGGCCATACTCGGTGGGGCGGAACTTGTTCAAATCCGAAGGCCAGGCGATGCCCTTGTCGGACCAGGGGTACGTCAGGGGGGCGGTCGGGCTGGTGGAGCTAAGGGAAGAGAAGGTGTCTACAGGAGAGGCAGAGAGAGAATGTGTGTGTGTGTGTGTGTGTGTGTGTGTGTGTGTGTGTTAGCGCATGGATGCGGGGTGGGGAGCACGGTAAGGGGCACAGGGAGGCACAGAGGGGGCAGGAGGGGGAGGGCCATGTGAGGGGAGAGAAGCCCCCAGGACGGACCATTGAAGAAGGAGTTGGCGATCAGGCCGCAGGGGTAGATCGGCAGGACGGCCTGGTCGGAGTCCCGGACGCCGGTGCGCAGGGGGTCGCAGTCAGACACCAGGGAGTTGGCATCGATGGCCTTGCCGAGGAGCTGGCGCGTGTCGAAGGACTTGACGTAGCGCCGGTGGTTCTGGTAGAAGCTGAAGAGGAGCGAAGGGGG
Organism: Fonticula alba; assembly: GCF_000388065.1. Lineage (NCBI taxonomy): Eukaryota > Rotosphaerida > Fonticulaceae > Fonticula > Fonticula alba. The sequence continues at coordinate 113,695 of NW_009242980.1, read as the reverse complement.
CAGGGAGGCGAGGAGGAGCGAGAGGGGAGGCGGGGGGGGGAAGACCCATGCGCCTGTGTGTGAGAGGGAGGAGGAGGCGGGAAGTTTGCACGAAAGAGACGAGGAGGGGGGAGGGGGGAGGGGGGGGGACAGGGCAGCCCATGCGGGGCATGGCACGCACTTGCTGAGGCGGTAGTACAGGTAAACCGGCCCGGTGAGATCCTTCTCGACCTCGAACAGGACCGAGCACTTGTTGTTCGCAACATCATACTTCATGTCCGGGTAGGAGCCACTGTTCTCGTAGTTGGGACCGCGCTGGTCGCAGTTGGTGTAGTCGATGATATTCTCATACACCTGGGGGGGGGGGGAGAGAGAGAGGAAAGCCGCAGGGAGGGGCGGCGGCGGGGTCAAAGGGGGGGGTCAGCAGCCCGGGGGAGGAGGCGGGGCAGGCCAGCCAAAGGAGGAGGGCGCACGGAGTTGGAGGCCGACAGGAGGGCGATGCCGATCGGGATGAAGATGATGCCGATCAGGAAGAAGGCCGGCAGGACGGTCTTCGGGGTGAGGATCGGCTGCCAGGCGCGAAGGGTTTGCTGGGTGAAGGCCGAGGCTGCGGGGCGGGGGGCGGGGGATACAGAC
>NW_009242980.1:107424-111987 GCF_000388065.1 Fonticula alba | reverse complement strand
CCCCCCCCCCAGCGAGGGCGCGCGTAGCGGAGCCCCGGGTCCCGGCACAACGACGAATAAAATATGGCGAGATATTGCCCGAGGGAGGGGGGACCTTCCACGGAGGTCTTCAAAGCGCGTATCATGTGGCCGGCACGCGCACCGGCCACCTCCGGCGTGATGGTGCCCGGCCTCTTGCGCGATCGATCGGCGTTCGGGACTTGTCCGTGGGCGGCGGGGCGCGAAGGCCGGCCGAGGCGGGCGGGTGAACAAGGCCCGCAGCGATCGCGCCGGGCGTGGGCTCCCCCCCCCCCCCGCAGAGGCAGCCGCGCGAGGGGCCAGACCGACGGCAGGGGTTCTTCAGGTGCCCTCGCCCGGAGACCGGCCATCCTGGCCCGGGGGCATCCCCCCCCCCCTTTCACCGGTCGCCCTGTCGCTCGATGCCCCCTGCTTTGCTTGTGGCGCTCCCGTTGTTCCCCCCCCCCTTCCCCTCCCCACCCTCGCTCCGCCTTGCCCGGTCACGCCGCCGCTGGTCCTTCGCTCTTCCCGACATCATGAACCCCCCGCCCGCCCTGTCGTACCTCGTGCCGGCGGCCGGCAAGTCGCACTACGGCCTGCCCGGCGAGCCGTTTGAATCGCGGCTGCTCTTTGCGGCGGAGGTGGCGGCCTTCGCGCACCGGGGCCAGACCCGTAAGAACCGCCAGGCCGCGCCGTACATCAACCACCCGCTGAATGTGGCCGGGATCCTGCTGCGCGAGGTGGGCCTCCTGGAGGATGGTGACGCGTCCCGGCGCCCGGCGCATGAGGATGCGATTTTGGCGGGCATCCTGCATGACGTGGGTACGACGCGCGGCCTTGGGCGCGTGGTCCTTTGCCGGTTGGCCGGGCCGGCTCCCCTTCCGGCTCCCCCCCCCCCTTGCCTTCCTCTCGCCCCCCTTGATGCTGACGACACATCGCACAGTCGAGGACACGGACTTCACCCTGGACCACATCCGCCTGTACTTCGGCGATTCGGTGGCGTGCGTCGATGTGCCCGCCTTTTGTGGCCTGGCCCTTGGGTGTGCCGATGCTGACCTGCTTGCTTTCTCTCTTTCTCTCTCCCCGGGTGGCATACGTGCGCGCGCGCGCGCGCGCGCAGCAAGGTGGTCGACGAGGCCACCAGCAACACGGCCCTGTCGAAGTCCGATCGCAAGCTTGACCAAATCACGTCGGGCCCGATGAAGAGCTACCCGGTGCGTCATGTCCGTCTGGCCTGCCTCGGCGGGGCGCCCCCTCTGACCGTGCACTTGTGTGAAACCCACCCACGCGGGGGTGCATGTCCCGTTGGATGTTCTCCTCCTCGTGGCATCGTGCGCCATATATGTGTGAATGTGTGAACATATATACAACGCGTACATACGTACACACACATATACACACCGGCGAACAACGTGCCACATCACACCCGGCATGTCGTCCTCACAGGGGCGCCTGGTGAAGCTGGCCGACAAAGTGAGCAACCTGCGCGATCTGCTGCTGGACCAGCCGCGGACCTGGAGCGCCGAGCGCGTGCTGGCCTACTTCGCCTGGTCGCACGCCGTGTGTGCCGGTACGTGGGGTCGTTTTCTTTGTCCACATTCCGGGGCGCAGGCAAGGAGGGAAGAACGCCCCTCTGTCCCCCCCCCCCCCCCCCCATATGTAGCCCATGCCTGACACGCGTCACTTTGCTGGCCCGCCACCCGGCCGACAGGCATGCGTGGTACGCATCCCCGTCTGGACGCCCTGCTGGATGACATCTGGCAGAGCACCATCACCCTGGAGGGGAGGGAGTTCCGCTGCTTCGACCCGGAGACCGCCGAGCGCCTCCGGAACATCGGCATCTACGGCTTCACCGATGAGGGAGACCGCGCGGCGGCCATGGCCGACCGGGCCCAGGGGAACTGAGCCCACAAGAGGGGCATGCGCCCCTGCCGCGCGAGGCACCCCGACAAATGGACCCCCCCCCCCCCGTTGATGTCGTTGTTGCTGTTGCTGTTGCTGTTGCCCCCGAGGAGGGAGCATGTGTATTGGGTGCTGTGCGCCTTCGGGCGCCTGTGGATAGGCGCACGGCGCAGCCACCGGAGCACAGCGAAACAGCAGGGAGGCGCCGCCGCCGCCCGGATAGGCTACTGATTGGCCGGGGCCGCGTCCTGGGGGGTCGGCTTCCGGCGAAGGAGCGCCGCCAGCGGGCCGGGGAGTTTCTGCGATCGGAGCAGGGAAGAAGAAGCGGAAGAGGGGGAGGAAGGAAATGGCGACACGCAAAGCAGGGAGGGGAAAGTAGGTCCACATGGCGGGTAAGTACGGAGGACAGCAGGGTTGATGGGGCGCGCGCGCGCGCGCGCGCGTAGGGGAGGGAGAAAGAGAGCCCCGACGAGCGGGTCGCTGGCGCACCATGGAGCGGATGCTCTTCAGGCGGATGCCGTCGAGGGCGGCCAGGCGGACCAGAGCCGCATTGGCCACCGGGTCCTGCTGCTGCTGCTGCCGAGGCTGGAGGTCCTTCCACAGGTTGGCCACCGCCTCGGCGGCCGAGATCATGCCCAGCTGCCGGTAGATCTCCACCAGGAAGAGCCAGGCGTCGGCGGCGCCCGGCAGCTGCCCGTGCTCGACCAGCAGGGCGTGCAGGGTGCCTCGGGCGGCTTCGGTGTCGCCGCGGGCCGCCTGGAGCCGGGCCACGCCGGTCCGCGCGGCCAGGACAACGGCCAGGCGCTGGGTGGCATCCGCGAGGCCGGCAGCCAGGGTCAAGAGCTGCTCGGCCAGGTCCACCTCCACGGCGCGGATGGTGTCCTCGGCGATCGTGCCGCTCGGGGCCAGGGAGAAGCTGAGGTGCAGCGGGGCCAGGGGGCGGGGGGGGGGGGGGTCAGGATGGCGGCCGATCGTCGGAATCTGCATGGATGCGGTCGTGGCCGGGGGGCGGGAGAGGGGGGGGGGAGGAAGGAAAAAAAGAGAGGGAGGGCGGAAAGCGAGATGGCCTCCCATCGGGGAATGAGGCCCGGTCCATGGGGCGTACCTGCGGATGTACGCCTCGGTCAAGACCAGCTGGCAGTGGCAGCGCAGGGCGAGGACCTCGTCGGCCGGGAGCTCGGCGTCGGTGGACAGCCGTCCGATGACCGTGGTGGCCAGGGAAATCAGCTGGGCATTGGCCGAGGCCAGGTCCTCCAGGGCGGCGGCGTCCTTGGCCACCACGAAGGCCACCCGCACGCGGGCGTCCTCAGCCACCACAAGCGACGCCCAGGTGAGGGTGTTGCTCGGGGCGAGGCGGAGGCTGAGCCGAGACACAGGGCGCGGGGGAAGAGAGGTAGGTGGGGTTAGGGGCGGGGGAGGATGGGGCCAAGGTGGCCAGATAAGACCGCGACGGGAGGCGGAGAGAAGGAGAGCGAGAGAGGGAGAGAGGGGGAGAGGGAGAGGAAGAGAGAGAACAAGAGAGAGAACAAGAGAGAGAACAAGAGAGAGAACAAGAGAGAGAACAAGAGAGAGAACAAGAGAGAGAACAAGAGAAAGCGAGAGAAAGCGAGAGAACGCGAAAGAAAGCGGGAGGGAGGCGCCGAGCACACACCTGGCCTTGAGCAGGTGCGAGGCGGCATCGATGCTGGCCGACACGTCGGCAAGGGTGGCCCCGGTGGGCGCCGGGGCGCCGGCGGAGGCCACCCCCAGCGCGTGCCGGGCCAGCAGGCGGCCAATGCGCAGGAAGTCCCCGGCGGCCAGGGGGAGGTGCTGCTCGCGGGACAGACGCATGAGCGTGGCCTGCTGGTGGCCGACGATGGTGGTGAGGTTCTTCTTGCGCCGGGGGGTGAGCTTGGTGTCGGAGTCCGAGGAGGCGTCGAGGTCGGTGTCGGGGTGGCGGCCGTCCGATGTGGCGGAGTCGGAGCCCCCGCCACCGGCCAGGTGCAGCCGCGAGGAGGAGGGCAGGGCCAGGGAGATGGACGAGGCCGAGGCCCCGGGGCCGGACCCGGTGGCGCTCAGCTCGGACGACTGTTCCGACGCGCTGACGCTGAACTGGTGCAGCACGCTGGCCGGGGGCTGGTACGTGTCCCGGAGGATGTCGACCACGGTGCGCAGGGGCTTGGCCGGGGTGCGGCCCTCGTGCGACAGGAGGGCCGCCAAATCCAGCGACGACCGCAGGGGGACCAGCTGGCCGGAGGCCTCCCGCCGGAGGAAGGCCTCGACCTCGTCGGGCCCGGCCGCGCGCAGGATCTGCAGGTGGACCTGGTACAGCAGGCCGGAGGGGGGGTGCTGGTCGCCGCCCGGGGCCTCGGCGATCAGGGCATCCAGGTGGGCCCGCGCGCCGCCGATGTCGCCGGTTTCGAAGAGCATGGCTGTCAGGGTCAGCCGGGCCAGGTGCCACACGGCCAGCAGGGCCACGCGCTGGTCGTCGGCCATCTGGCCCTGGCGGCTGGCGGCCAGGGCCTGCTCGATGAGAGACAGATTGTCCAGCGGGGCCGTCGGGGCCGCCGGGTTCATGGCATACATGACCATGGACAGGGCGATCATGGCGTCGGAGCTCTGGATGAAGGCCTCGTTCGGGTGGGATCTGGATGGGCGGCGGGGTGCCAAGGGTTAGCGGGGGGG
>NW_009242980.1:99230-107170 GCF_000388065.1 Fonticula alba | reverse complement strand
GGAAGAGGGGGAGGGGGGGAGGGGGGGGACGCACGCCAGGATGGCAGGCAGCTGGGCCAGCGCGTGGGCCGAGGTGAAGGCCTGCAGCGACTCGGCCAGCAGGCCCTGGCGGAAGTAGGCCAGCCCGAGGCCGGTCAGCCAGCCAATGTGGTCGATGCGCAGGAGCTCCGGGGCCGGAGGCTGGAGCGGGGCGGCCGGGTCCGGCGCGACGCCGGCCGCGCCGAAGAGAGCCAGCCGATAGTGCTCGGCCGCGCCCGGGGCATCCCCCAGCAGGAGCATGATGCGGCCCATGTCGGCGAAGAGGCGCAGGTGGGTGGCGGCCACGGTGGCGGCAAGGGCCTGGCCGGGGGCCGGGCCGACCAGGGCCAGCGCCCCGGCGGCCCGGTGGTACCCGGTGGCCGCGGCCTCCAGCAAGCCGCGCCACTCATTGAGGCAGCCGGACACCAGGCCCAGCAGGGCGAAGGAAAAGTGCACGGCGGCGGCCGGGGCCGAGGCGGCGGCCGGCAGGGGCACCGGCGCCGCGGCCAGGGCCCGCTGCAGGGCATGCAGGGTGGCCGTCAGCAGGCTGCCGGGCAGGGCCCGGGCCAGGTTCGGCCGGTACCGCGGGTCGGGGTCGGCCATGCTGGCATCCCGGGCGAAGTGCCCCTGGATCCGGCGCAGGACCAGCCCGCCCAGCAGGCGGGCCGCGTCCGGGAACCGGTGCTCCGAGAGGATGCACGCCTGGAGCAGGGCCGACACCGGGTCGATGTCGATGGTCCCCGGGGCCAGGGTGGCCAGGTACCCGAGCCCGGCCCAGCAGAGGGGGTTCGAGTGGTTGAGCACGCGCGAGTGTTGCAGCGCCTCCGTGGCCAGGGCCAGCAGCCGGGCCACCGGCGGGCTGGCGAGCGTCAGCCCGCCCGCCGGGCCGACCGCCCGCACGGCCACCAGCAGGTACAGCGCACCGAGGTAGGCACTGGCATGGGCCTGGCCGGTGACATCGCCGGCCTCGCCGAAGAGGGCCTGCGCCTGGCCGAAGGCCGCCTGGGCCTGGGCCAGGTGCAGCGGCGCCGGGGAAGACGGCGCCCCGGCCGGGAGCCGGGCATATTGCGCGGCCTTCACCACGCCGGTGGTGAGCCAGAGCTGGGCCACCAGCCGCACGAGCCCCAGCCCCAGGAGAGTGCGATACTCGGTGGTCTGCTCGGGAGCCAGGCCAGTGGGCATGGCCCCGGCCAGGGCCCGCTCCAGCAGAGCCCCGGCCGTGGCCAGGCACCGGTCGACCACGGCCACCCCCCCGGCCCCGGCGGTGGGGGTCACATCGCCGGCCAGGCCCAGCTCGGCCAGCTGCATGCGCGACAGGCCGAACAGGTCGGACGCCAAGTCATGCAGGGCCGCGCAGGCCTCCGGCGCGGTGGGGCTGGTGGCCAGCTGGGCCCGGCGACACAGGACCCCGGCATAGGCCCCGAAGACGGCCCCGGCGTAGGCGGCCGCGGCCGGGGCCTCGGCCGCCAGGGCGGCCGCCCGCGATGAGGCCGACAGCAGCGCCTCATCCAGGCCCGGGTCCCAGCGACAAATGCCGGCATGCATGGCCGACAATTGGGCCAGCCGGTGGAAGTGGGCCAGCTCCGCGGTCAGCAGGCAGGGCTCCGGCTGGTCGGCGGTGGGGACATCCGCCGGGCCGGTGGAGAGGAAGGCCCCGGCATGGGTGTCCTGGCCGAGGGTGGCCGGCGGCAGGCCGGCCAGCCCCGGCGACCGGAAGACCTCGCAAATGTCGGCGGCCAACTTCCACAGGGGAAGGGCACCGGTGGCCCGGGCGGCCGGGGGGTGCTCCCCGGCGGCCGACCCGCGGTGCAGGTCCAACTCCAGGGCCGCGATGGCCGAGTAGAGGGCCGGCCCGAGGCAGGACCGAGCGGTGACATTGCACCGGCCGCTGGCCAGCAGATCGCGCGCCAGGACCAGCAGGCTCTCCGCCCGGGAGGCCAGCCAGACGGTGGCAAAGCCGCGGCCAAAGTCCCGGGCCAGGGCCGCGGCCGGCAGGTAGGCATGCGGCCCGGCGGCCACCCGCTGGCGCAGGCCATCCGGCAGGACGGAGTGCAGGGCCGCCAGGGCCTCGGTCGGCTGGAAGGCCTCCCGCAGGGAAGCCGCCTGGGAGAGGGCCACGCCGATGCGCAAGCCGAGGACCTTGGAGGCCAGCTCGGCGGCCGAGGGCTGGGGCAGCCACCAGGTCAGGCGGTCGTCCATGGCGGCGGCGGCGGCGGCGACGGCGGCGGTGGTGCCGGGGGCGGTGCTGGCATCGGCGATGCGCAGCGACAGGGACTCCAGCAACTTGGCGCAGGACTCCAGCGACCGGAGGCCGGACGAATGCCGGCCCATGCGCCGGTGGAGCTCGCCGATGTTCAGCCACACCGAGGCCGCGTCCAGCAGCTGGACGGTGGTCATGGTGCCGGGGTCGCGGTCGGGCAGCGCGCGCAGGGCATGCTCCAGATACATCAGGGCCTGGGGCAGGGCATCGCGGTCGCCATCCTTCAGCCGGTATCGCGCCAGCGGCAGCCACACCCAGCTGGCATGGGCACGGGCGAATTGCTCCAGCAGGACCACCGCCTCGGCCGGCTGCAGGCCCGGCTCGGACAGGAAGAAGAGCAACTGCGAGGTGGTGCCATTGCCGGGGGCACCGAGCTCCACGGCCTTGGAAAGACAGCGGACGGCCCGCTCGCGGTCGGCCTCCACCTGCCAGTACCACCGGGCCAGGATGGCCATCAGCGAGCCATGGCCATGGGCCGGGGCACTGCGCAGGGCCAGCAGCACCGGCCCGATGATGGTGGCCTTGTCGGCCGGGGTGCACGGGCGCCCGGCCAGGTGGGCCAGAGCCACCACCGACGCCAGCCGGGCCAGCTGGTCGACCGAGGCGGCGGGGGCGGCCGGGTCGGCCGTGTCGGCCTGGGCGGCGTGCAGGCGCATGGCCGCATCGGCCACGGCCATGCTCCGGTCCAGGCGGCCGATGCACCGGCTGGCCGAGGCCAAGTCCAGCAGGTAGTCCAGCCGGTCGGGGTACCACTGGACCAGGCGCTCCAGCACCACATAGGCGAAGCGGTTGAGGGAAATGATGCGCAGGCAGCAGGCAAAGAGGTACAGCAGCCGGGCCATGTCGTCGGTGGGCCGGGCCTCGGGCAGGGTTTCCGTGCGGAAGAGCGTGCGCCGGAGCTCGGTGAAGGAGTCCGGCACCTCGGCCAGGAAGGCCAGGTAGGTGGACCGGAGCTCCTTCTGCATGCTGGCCAGGGTCCGGCCCTCGACCGCGGGCAGGCAGTCGTCCGAGGTCTCGGCCCACTCGCCCAGGGCCAGGTACTGGTTGTAGAAGGTCGCGATGTCCGTGTGAATGGAGGAGCATGCCAGCTCGGTGAACAGGTCCAGCAGGGGGTTGTCGGCCAGCTGGCCGGTGGCCTCGGCCAGGGAGCCGGCCGCCAGGTCGGCCAGGGCCCGCAGGCAGTTCGACCGCTCGACGCGGTCGGGGATCAGCTCCGGCAGCTTGATCTGCTGCCGGGCCCGGGAGGCGGTGACGATGGCCAGCAGCCGCAGCACCAGGGCAAAGTGGCTGCCGAGGAAGCGCCTTTCGGCCGGGATCGACTCGTGCAGGTGGCCCTCGTAGGTGAGCTCGGCCAGGGGCTTGCTGTCGCCGGTCTCCAGGAAGACCATGGTGGCCTCCAGGGCGGCCAGGCTGTCGGTCAGGTGCTTGCGGTTGCGGACGGCCCCGGCCGGGGCTTCGGCCAGCCGGCGCTGGGCCATGTGAACCAGCGGCAGCAATGATCCGGTCTGGCTGAGGGGGGTTGACATGCTGCGCGGGGGGGGGGGGGGGGGGGGGGGGGGGGGGGGGGGGGGGGGGGGGGGGGGGGGGCCGTGCAGGGGGGGCGGAGGGGAGTCCCACGCACAGGGCCAGGGTCAGCTTCCAGTGGAGGACCAGCGGCTGCATGTCCAACGAGGCCGGGGCCCGGCTGGCCTCGTTGAGCAGGGCCAGGAGCCGGAGCTGGAAGTCATAGAGCGGGTGCTCCTGGGGCAGGAGGATGGCGAAGAAGACATGCGTCGACAGGAGCGCCATGAAGGCTTGGATGTTGGCCCGGCCGGCCGGGGTGTCGTTGGCGGATCCCGGCTCGGCGGCCATGGTCTCCAGCACCAGCTCCATGGCGCCGGTCTGGGCCAGGGCCTCCAGGTGGCCGATCGTCACGGGGAGCATCTGCGCCGGGACCATGGTGACGACGAAGTTCTGCGTGGGCATGGACATCAGCTGCACGGCCAGGAGATCGTCGCGGATGGCCGCGTCGCCGAGGATCGGGTGGGCTGCCACCTCGGGGAAGAGGGCCGTCGCGCGGAGCTCCCCCAGGCATCGGATGGCCTGCGGTCCGGGCGTGGCCACCGGGCAAGGGGGTTAGAGAGGGGGCCCCAGGCATCGGGGTGGAAGTGGAGGCAGGGGCGCACCGAGGCCTGCATCAGCACGGAGAGCCGCTCGACGGGGGCGTCGGCCGGGGCATTGTCATCCAGGGAGAGGATGGTATTGCGCAGGCTGATGGCCACCTCGACGGCCTGGTCGAGGGTGTTGCTGCATTGCATTGAGGGGGGGGGAGGGGAGGGGAGGGGGGGACGGGAGGGTCAGCGATGGGCCGGAGGGGGGCCGTGCGCATGGCGCAGCATGCCGACGAGGGTGCGCGCGCGCGCGCGTGTGTGTGTGTGCGGGCGGGCGGGCGGGTGTCCATGCATGTGCGCGTCGGCATCGGCGACCTGGCAGGGGTGCACACACGCACCTCCGGATCAGGTTGTTGCGCAGGTCCCGCATGGGCTTGAAGAGGCGCCGTCGAGCCTTCACATCGAAGGGCTGCCCGCGACCACGCTGATGCTCCGGGACCTGGGGGAGCTCATTCTCGTGGATGGATCGCAGCACCTTGATCTTGGCTCGGCAGAGACCGGAGTCGTGCGGGTACAAGGCGCCGGCGCGCGTGAGGGTGAGGATGGCATCCTCCAGCTTGCCCTGGTCCACTTGCACGCGACTGAGCAGGATCAGAGCAGGCAAGAAGCGCCTGTTCCGCTTGAGGATCGCCTGTGTGGGGTGGGGGGGAGAGGGGGCACGATTGAAGGCGCAGGGGCTGTTAGGGGACAGGGTGCGCGCGCGCGCGCGCGCGCGTGCAAGAGAGAGAGGGAGAGGAAGAGGGAGAGAGCGAGAGCGGGAGAGGGGGGGAGAGATGCACAAGGCGCTTGTGGGTGCAGGCAACGGGCAGGTGGATGGGCGTACATTGCACCCAGACACGGCATCATCCAGTTGGCCACGGTCAAAGGCCTTGCGAGCGCTCTTGAACACGTCCTTGATATCGGGCAACGGGGCGGGGCGCTGGCCGTTCATTGCCAAATCGTCAGGGAGGCGGGCGGGGCCCGGAGGAACAGGTCGGGGGAAGGGAGGTGGGCGGTGGGGGAGGGGAGGAAGACCGGGGGAAGTGGAGCAGATGGGTGTCGAGAGGAGTCACAAGGGGGGAGGGGGGTGGGAGCGGAGTGTGTTGTCTGTGGCCGGGGGGGGGGGGCCGGGAGATTGGAAGACAGAGGCGGCTTTTCGGGGGGAGGGGTGCCGAGGCGGGGACGGGGGGCGGGACGCGCGCCGGCACTTTGGCGCCCCCCAGGCCAAAAGGGCCCGGGTGACGCAACGCCAGCGTCAACAAGCGGGCGGCGGGGATGCCTCCGGCGTTGGGGGGACGGGGGCGAACGGGGGCGCGGGCCGGCTCGGCCCGGAGACACAGCCGCGCAGCCCGAACGAAGGCGCCGCGCTGCGTGCCTAGGCTCGCCGGGCCCGGCGGGGTCAGGACGCTCCGAGAGCCGGGAGAAGGGGCGTGGTGGAACCCGCGTAGGCATGGCAGCACATCGGCGCGCGCGCGCGCACACGCACACACGCACTCGTAGACGGTGTGTCCAACGTGCCGCCGCCGCCGCCGCCGCCGCCGCCACCGCCGCCGCCGCCGCCGCCGCCGCCGCCGCCAACACAGCAGGCAAACAAGCTGTGGGCGGGGAGAAAAAAGATGGGGATGGAGTCTCGGCCACATCGAGACGGACGGATCACGTGGACGCATGTTGCGCGATTGGCCCCCGCCTAGTAGACCGCCCGCCCGGGCTCGTGCGAGCGCCGCCCAAAGAGGGAAGGGGGCGCGCGCGCGCGCGCGGAGGTGCCCGCAAGATCTCGTCCTCGCCCTCGGCCCATCGATGCATGGGCGTGGGTCGGGCGCGGTCTCGATAAAGAGAATGGGACGGGGATGTCCGAGCAAACACGTCCCCGCGCACGCAGCCGACCAGGCAACAGAGAGAGGGGGGGGGGGACGGGAGGGGACGGAATGCACCGCTGTGCCATTCCTCCCTCCGGAGGAAGCGCCCTCTCGAAAAGGAGAACACAGTAGCGCGCTCCCCCAGGCTGGCCGTCGCGCTGGAAGTAAAGAGCCGCCTCTCTGCGGCTTGGCCCGGAGCAGCCCTGTGGGAGCAGGAGGGGGGGGGGGGGGAAGGCTTTCATTTGGGTGTATTTGTGTTCCGGTCCCATGGAGGGGGGAGGAGGGGCACCGAGGGTGTAGGGCGGTGCACATGTGCAGTGTGGGGGAGAGGGACGAAGGGGGCACCGCCGGCGCACACACGGACATTAGGGGATGTCGGTGACGAGGCCATTGTCTGGGACCGGCTCGGAGGAGCTGGCGGCACTGGTGGTGATGCCGGCGTTGGTGGCGGCCTCCTCGATGCGGGGAAGGAGGGCGTCGATGCTGGACAGAGCCTGGAGGTGGTAGGCGCGGATGGCATTCAGCAGGACGACCAGGCACCGGACAGCGGTGGCGGTGCACACGCGCAGGCAGTGCTCCATCCGAGCCTCGGCGTCGCTGGACGCCTCCTAGCAGCCGAGTTGGGCCATATCCAGGTCGACCCTGGACTCCTGGCCGGGGGAGGGCCAGGGGGGGGGAGGGGGGGGGAGGCATCGGCAAGAGGGCCCGCAGCAGCGGGAAGGCACGAGGAGGAGGGCAAGGGCGGTAACGATCGGGGCGCACTTTTCTCCGAAGGTCCGGTGAGAGGGAGAGACACTGCCGTGCCGCCGCAGAGGGGGGGGGAGGGGGGGGGGGGCAGATGCGGGGGTCAGCTCAAGGTGCCGAGGCAATGCAGGGGCCCCAGCGGGGGCGGGGGACAGTGTGCGCACCTCGGAGGAGGCGCGGTTGGGGTTGACACGGGACTTGACGGCATCCAGTTCGAGGCGGGCGTTGACCGCGGTGCGGCAGGTGTTCTGGGCCGGGTGTTGGGAGGGGGGGTCAGGAAACGGCGTCATGCGAGGTGTGTGCGGGGGGGGGCAACCGAGCGAGAGGGAGGAAGCGTGCGTACAAGGGCGCTGGTGATGAGCTCGAGGGAGTCCTGCAGCGGGGCCACAACCTGGTTGATGATCTCGGCGTTCTATGAGCGCACACACGAGCATGGTGCATGGGTGGTGGGCGGGTGGGCCGATGGACGGTGAATGTGCGTGCGTGTGTGTTAGAGTGCGGCCGGGCCTGCGACCATGCGCGCGGGGTGATCGAGGAGGGGAAATGGCACGGCACGCCCCGGCACGCGTACCAGCTTGGCGTGGGCCGTGCCGAAGGACTCCTGGATGCTGGCCAGATGCTGGCAGGCCTGGGCCATGGCGCGAGCGCCCTTGTCGATGGCGGAATCCGGCATCGGGGTCTCCGGCGACAGGGACAGCGTGGCCTGGGTCTGGGAGATGGGGGCCGTGCCAAGCAGGACCCCGGCCACATGGGAGAACTGCGCGGCCACGGCCTTGGCATGCTGGGCGTTGGAGGTCTCGGCCGGGGCGCTGGTGGCCTGGGCGTTGGACCCGTCAAGGAGGCTGGAGATGCCGCCGATGACGCGCTTCACGGGGACCACTGTGGTGGTGGCGGTGGCGGCGGCGGCGGCGGCGGCGGCGGCGGCGGCGGCGG